>NC_140166.1:213180047-213195047 GCF_963971535.1 Notolepis coatsorum
AAGCTATCCGGCTGCAAGCTAGCCTAGCTTAGCACAAATGAATGGAAGCGGATACCAGCTAGCCCGGCTGTTGGCCAAAAGAACCTCTCCCGGAGCTTTAAGCTAGGCTAGTGGTCCATATCCGCTTCCATTGATTTGTGCTAAGCTAGGCTAGCTTGCAGCCGGATAGCTTTCATTGTTTTGACGAGAGTCTCTGAATTGTTTCTTCTTGACTTGTTTGGGGAGGACGTGTACGGCCCATGGGGACATTGACGTGTGTTGTCGGGCCTTATAAATAAATTTGATTTGATTTTGATTTGATTTGAATGAATGGGAGCGGACGGCCTTTTTGGATAATCATGCAGAATTTTTACCGGTACACACATTACAAAAAACTAGAGGTGGGCATAGATAAATTTTTTTAATCTAGATTAATCCATCTGCAATCCTGGAGTTAATCTAGATTAATCTAGATTAAAATGGCTATAAAAAAAAAAAAAAAACACACACTGCTGCAGAAGACTGGCTACTCACACACACTGCTGCAGAAGCAGGTTTCTCAACAAATGAAATGTCCCGGGCCCCATTACAGTCAGAAATGTGGGAACTACTTTGTCCTCTTCAATTCCATTAGCTATAATGAAGTAATCAAAACGCTCAGTGTAACAGTTCCATTGCTCCACATTGTCATCAAACGGTCCAATATTTCCAATAACCCAAGCCATTTCTGTTGTAAACACTCACGATAGTCCAGTCGATCCTTCCTTTAGTGTGTAAAGTGGATTTCCTCTTCTTGTAGATGTTTCCACGTGCCGGGCAACGACGTGAGCTAACATGCTAACTCGCTAAGCTAACATGGTAAACAAAAGGTCCCGACGGACTTCTTTCTTGCATTGCACAGATTCAGACGTCATCATCGCCTAATTGTGTTATATCCTGAGGACTTCTTAACCTCACCTGTATAACAATGATTACCGGACCACTACTTTAGTTTGACACATTATTCCGACTACAGCTCAGGTTGTGTAATCACTTCCGGGTACCACAACGTCACGCTGGGAACTACGGCAAGTATTTAAGGACAATACATCACACTAATGTGTGGCTCCCAGACCCAACTTTGAGAAATAGATTAACGCCGTCAATTGTATTATCGCGCGATAAAAGTCTGGCGTTAACGCAGCCCGTTAACGGCCCAGCTCTACAAAAAACGTTATGTTTTCCCGCTCCTACCTCTCAGCTGGAACTTAAAAACAGGCATCTGGCAACCAGTAAAAAGAAATGAGTACAGAAAACGTTTACTTCGGTGTGTTCAAACCTTTGTTACTCTATTTCATTAGCACTCTTTATTGTGTAGGACACTTCAGAATGTTACCTTTCAAAAGAGACCAGCCTCATGCATGTGCTATGAGTGTAAAGTATAATAAAACGCATATTACTTTGGGTATGCAATAGTAAAACTATTTAATAAAAATAGCCCCAATTTAGCCTAGCTTAGCACAATGAATGGAAGCGGACAGTGCCGGTTAGCCTAGGCATTGTCCAACTAACACCTCTCCCGAAGGCTAACCGGCACTGTCCGCTTCCATTCATTGTGCTAAGCTAGGCTAACGTGCAGCCAGATAGCTTTCTACAGAACGCACAGAGAGAAAACTGGTATCTTCTTGTCTCTCTCTCTGGAGAAGACGGTAAGCCAATTTCCCAAAATGTCGGCGTGTTCCTTTAAGAGGTTAACCCTTCCACGCCGTCTGACCTGCAGGAAGGTGAGGTGGTCCTGTATGTTCTCCTTGTTCTCCAGGATGTAGGTCTCAAAGTGCATGAGTGCGCGGGTGTAGGCTCCGGAGCGCAGGGAGGCCTTGGCCAGGACGTTCTGGGGGATGTCCTTCAGGAAGGCCACCACCCTCTGGTACTCACTCTCTGGAGGAACACACATCAGGCACATCAACACACACACACGTCTCTATACCCCTCATGTTATTAAAAATGGATTCCATTCATATTTTTGTGCATCATGCAGTGTTAATTTAGTCAACGAAAATGATGACTAATTATGGTCGTCAACGAAGCGTTTTTCCCTGACGACAACAAGACGAGACGTCACGTTAACACATTGACCGCCAGCAGCAGGGGGCGCTGATCCCCCTTCATCGCCAGGTCTTTATTCAATGGATATAGTTTTAGACTGCGACATTTGCGAGTGCTTAAAATATATCTTATATTATAGCTATGGGTCTAATAACGCCTGTCAGTGAGTTGCTTCCAGTCAACATGCACGAAACAGATTGTTTTTTCATCCGTACATTTCCGTTTTATACCGTTTTGAATACGAGTATGGTTTGGGTGATTCTGAGTAATTCCAGGAAAAGACGAGAAAAAGGCATTTTAGTGTAATCCAGTCATCATCACGTTGTAATTTTTCGGCTGATTATCTAATCATCCTGAAATCAACGCTAGATTATCATTATTATATCTCCTCGTGCATACATGAAATGGCCATCGTAGCGTTTTTGGCGATATTCGCATTGCGGGCAATAACGAGTTAACTCGTTCTTGGCAATTAATGTGTTAATGGAGATCATGTGACACTAACGTGACTAAATGATTCATGCAATGTCGTTGACTAAAAACGATGACACAAAATGTAGTTTACAAAATAAGATCTTGCCGAAATCTCTTGTAGCGCCGAAGAATAGGAGTCGGAGGCGGGATGTCGGAGGCGGGATGTCGAAAGACAACGCTAAATGTTTATTCAACATCAACTTCAACACTCTGTTTACTGGGCTTTGCTTGCAGGAACTTGTTTGCCGACAGGAAAGTAAGAAACAATATTGTCTGTGCGGAACCCTTATCCCCAACACATAGTTCCGTGGGTGAATTATGTTGAGTGGCGAGACTAAACAAAAAAGACTAAATCGAGACTAAACACAAAAGACTAAAACTAAAATGGTCAGACCTGTAGTTGACTAAAGCTTGACTAAACGAAAAATAGATAAAGGTGACTAAATATCATGAAAACGAAAAAGAGCATTCGAGACATGACTAAGACTAAAACTAAAACAGCTGACGAAATTAACACTGGCATCATGCTTAATAGTCCTTGGGCCGGACGAGATATCGGTACCGAAAAGGCGGCAAAACCTTACCTATTTTAAAGTGTTCATAGGGTCAATATAAGTTAATTAAAATATGATAGACTTTCCATAGGAGCAGCTTTTTATATTTTTTGACTGTTTGTTATTTTCCTCTATAGGCGGATTTTCATCAGTTCCAAAAAGAACACAGACAGCCAATAGCACATAAAAATGTCTATAACACTCTTTTTGGACATTCTTTTTATAAATTAAACAAACCTGTGTCCAATTAAATTAGTTGATGAAGTGGGTGTGGCCTATTATTTGGTGGTGGAGCAGTTCTTTCAGGAATCAAAGCTGAATGGGACACAGCTGTCACAGCTGACTGGTAAGATAAATCCAACTTTAAATGTTACTACATGTTAAGGGTTATGAAAACACATATACAATATATATGTATACACATGTGCATGAGAATTTAAGAAGCATATTTGATTGTTTAGAGACATATTTAGTTACTAACTGTATGTTTCATTGCATAAGGGCAATAACGTAAGGCATCATGCAGGGGTCCTAAAAGTGAATTTGAACATTAGCCATGAATAGCCGATCTACAAGCTAATGTAAAAACAAAATATTGATTTATCTATTTCAGAGAGTCACGCCATCATAGAGCAGTTCTTACAGGAATCAAAGCTGAATGTGACACAGCTGACTGGTAAGACAAATCTAACTTTTTATTCTTGGGTTTAAACAAATATATATATATATATATATTTGTTTGTTTAGAGACTTTTGTTTAGTGCTACTTTAGAAGTGCATTAGCGTCAGATTTCAAGCTAATTAATGTAAAAACTAAATATTAATTTGTCTATTTCAGAGTGTCACGTCCTCGTGAAAAAATGAATCCAACTTCAGTCGTAGGCAGCAGCAAGGTATGCATCATCCACTGCTCTGACGGGATTTCTGACTCAAACCTGGTGTCACCCCAAAACATGGACTCATGGAAGTCCTTGCTGAGGGCAGCAGAAATCAGACATCATATCCCAATTTTGGACATAGCCAAAGACTTGTGTGAAGGAGAAATTCCAAAAGTACTGTATCATCGCCGATGCCGTAGCATCTTCACATTGAAAAAATCACTAGACACTATCACTCTAAAAACAGCATCTGCCTCTGTAGCAGCAGAAGAAACTTCTAGAAGACCATCTAGAGATGCACCAAGCAAATCAATAGTGTATGAAGTGAAGTGTATCTTCTGCGAAAAATCAAGCAAGTATATGAAGGGCCAAAACACGAGGGAACCTCTCATACAATGTTCAGAGTTGCGCGCAGATGACATGATCAGAAAAGCAGCAGTCATCAAACTGGACCAGAGAATGCTTGCTATCACTAGTAGAGAGCTTGTTGCTGCTGAGGGCCAATATCATAGGTCTTGCTACCGTGCATACACATCTCATATTACATCTGGGAAGCCTGCTACCTGCTCTAAGTCAAGGAAAGAAAGTGGAGATGCAGAAAAACAGTATGAGGTAGCAGGAAAAAAAAGCCTATGAGGAAGTGTTTTCATACATTAGGAATGAACTCTTTCCCAATCCAGAAGTAATACCCATGACAAACTTCTCAGCAAGACTAGAATCATCCATGAAGTCTCTTGGTGTCAGCCAGATCAAGGACTCAACTAAGAAACATATCCGCCGTAGGATGGAAGACGAGCTTGGCGGATCCATCCATATCTTTCCTGATGAAAATGGAAAGCTTCTTCTATACCCAGACAGCCTATCAAGGACTGAGCTTGTCAAAACAGTATTGTCCTTGAAAATAGAACTGCAACATATCAGATCAGTGAACCCTGATGATGCTGTAACAAAGGCAGCTTTGCTGATGAGAAATGCTATTAAAAAACAAGACACCAAACAAGTGTGGCCACCTGATGTAGAACAAGGTGAATTCTTAATTCCTGAATCCATCACTCAGTTCTTGCAAACACTACTGAGTGGAAACTGCAACAGCCCGTCTGAAAGAGTAAAACGACTTGTCACCTCCTTTGGTAGTGACTTGGTCTTTGCAGTCACATGTGGCAGAATCAAGCCACCAAAACATGTACTTCTGCCCTTTGCTGTGAAGTCCTTGACAGGAAACACGGAATTGGTGCACACTCTGAACCGGCTTGTCCTATTCACAGTTTGAAGAGATTGACACAGCACTGTGTCTGCAGAAGATGGAACTGTCAAGAGATGACCTACCACTACCGGCAAACATTTACCAAAATGTTTTCACCACCCTGGCTTATGACAACATAGACCGGCTAGAGGAAACATGTAGTGGAGCAGGAACCTCTCACCGAGTCAATGGCATAGCTGTCCAGGCAAAAGTCATTGGACATGCACCTCAAAGGATCATGCCTACAGTCACCAAGTCAAAGAAGAGGAGTATCAGCCCCAAAACATTGCTGCTACCTACGTACAATTCTGGACAGAGAGTGGGGCCACCAAAAAGTGTAGATGCTGACACTACAGCACAAGTCCAGGATGCAAAGGGAAAGAACCTTGTTTGGCTGCTTGCTCGAATGTCTGTCCCAGAAGTTCAGTCTGTGAGCAGCTGGACTGGTTTCAATATTCAGGTCCGCAACAATGTCACAGTGGTCCAAGACACTGTAGGCTACCTGCCAACTATAAATGCTCCTGCTACAGCACTGTCAACGGTGTATGAGATGCTAAACCAAACGTTGGGTATCATGGAGTCCCTGCAGTTAACGACGATCGTCTGTGTGTTTGACCAAGCACTGTATGCCAAGGCAGCAGAAGTAATGTGGAAGCATGAGAAGTTTCAAAACATTATCATCAGGATGGGGGTGTTCCACACTATTTGCAATCTGCTTTCCATTCTGGGCAAACGATGCAGGGTTGAGGGACCTCTGTGTGGAGTCTGGAGTTGTTGCGGAAGGGTCAGTAACTGGTGTGATGGAAGGCAGAAAATACAATCGAGCTGTCAGGTTGCACAAGCTTGTCTATGAAGCATTGATGAGGCTTGCCTGGAAAGGCTTCCTTCTGTGGATAAAGGAGAAACATCCAACAGAGATGTCACACATGGAAGAAGCACTGAGGAGCATTGATAGCTTCCAAGGTAATATCTGTCAGGTATCACTCACAGAGCTTCTTGAAAAGGATTCATTCACCCTCACCCTACAGCTATTCCAGGTCTACCTGGACTCTCTCCGGAACCAACAAGGTCTTTCAGCTTTCTGGATGTCCTACCTGGATATGACAGATATCATGTTGGGCCTAATTCGTGCTTCTAGAGAAGGGAACTGGATGTTGCACCTTGCATGCATCCGAGAGATGATTCCTTGGTGTTTTGCATATGACAAGCTCAACTACGCCCGCTACCTTTCATACTATTATGCCACAATGACACAGTTGCCTGCAAATCACCCGGAAGTGCATGCCCATTTCCTGCAAGGAGGCTTCTTTGTCCAACTTGGCAGCAGAAATCCTTTTGGACGAATTCCTGTTGACCAGACCATTGAGGAGACTGTCAACAAGGACACACAAACATCTGGTGGAACAAAAGGCTTCAGCCTCAAACCTGCGGCTGTCTACAAGTACTACTTAACCTCAGTATACCGCAGTGCCTTCCTGAGGCGGCTGAGGGAGATGGTTGGTCAAGGAGATTCTCAACTTAATCACCCAGACTTACAGCTGCCCAGGATCAGAAGAGATGAGGCTGGTGTTGAGTCCATTGTTGATATCCTGGAGAACTGCTGGCTGAATCCATTCAGTCCAGACCAATGTGAGTTTGTCAGCTTGTCAACAGCAACTGTTGCCCCACCAGATGTGGGCAATTACCTACTTGATGCTCATAAGATAGGAGAGCAAGCCTATCAAGCCTTCAAACATGAACGTCTCGAGACAACTCCACCAACTACAAAGTTTTATGACAAGATCACAAAGAATAAGCTGAAAACATTTTCAGAGGTCGGTAAAAAAACACGCAGCAAAAGGCAAGGCAAGGAAGTAATTCTGAAGGCTGATAGGAATCTGTTTGGCCACATGGTTCTGGTGGCCCAGAGCCGAGAGCTACACATGAGAGATGTGTTGGCACATCCACTGGGACCCGTGCCCTGGGCCCTAGCTAATGGGGATGGATCTCTTCGCAAGACAAACAAGGCAACTCTTGCCAGAGAGTTGGAGAAGAGTGTTGCCCCAGCAGAAGTAATCCCCAAACCATCAACAACCATCATCGATGGAATGAGCCTTGTCCAAAAAATGAAAGGAGATGACAAGACATTTGCACAGCTGGCAGAATCAACCCTAGCCAAGGTCTTGCATGAAGGTGGCAATAGTGAACGGATTGATGTTGTCTTTGATGTTTACAAGGACATGTCAATAAAAAATTCAGAAAGGGCAAACAGAGGTGCAGAAATGGGGATCCAGTTCAAAAACATTGTTTCTGGCCACAATATTCAGCAGTGGAGGAAACTGCTCTGCAGTGCTGCAAACAAAGCCAGTCTCATCAAGTTCTTGGTGGAGGAATGGAAACGGCCCAAGCACAGAGATAAACTGCAAGATAAGACACTGTATGTCACTTGTGAAGAAGTCTGCTTCAAAATCACCAAGGACCAGTGGGAGGAGGTAACACAACTGAGATCTACGCAGGAGGAAGCCAACACCCGCATGCTATTGCATGCTCTCCATGCAGCAGTATGGCTACAAGGTAGCGATCATCATAGCTGATGACACAGATGTTCTGGTGCTGTCCCTTGGTTTCAGCAAGGACATTCCATGCCGTGTGTACCAAAAATGTGGCACACAGAACAGGACAAGATTTCTGGACATCACTAAACTTTGCCAATCACTCGGTGAAAGTGTTGCTGATGCCTTGATTGGCATGCATGCGTTCACCGGTTGTGACACTATAAGTGCATTTGCAGGACGTGGGAAAATGGGCACCTTCAAACAATTGAAGTCAGACAGGGCATACCAAGAAGCCTTCCTTGAGCTGGGCCGTGCTTGGACTCTCTCTGATGAGCTCTCCAAGAAGCTGGAGGAAATCACTTGCCGCATGTATGTACCCTCTACACACACTACAGAAGTCAATCTTCTTCGCTACCAACTTTTCTGCACCAGGCGTGGAGAGGTAGAGTCCAGCCAGCTTCCACCATGTCAGGATTGCCTGTTTATGCATTCAATTCGTGCCAACTATCAGGCTGCTATCTGGAGACGGTCTCTTCAAACCCAGCCATATGTACCAAGCCCTGTGGACCATGGGTGGACCACAAATGATGAAGGGCAGCTGGAAATGCAGTAGATGCGTGGTTCCCCAGCACCAGATGCTGTCTTGCAGTTGCTATCCTGCAAGTGTGTGAGGTCATGCAAACTACCTGAGTGCACATGTCTCAAGAATGGGCTGAAATGCACAAACCTGTGTAAATTACAAACCTGTGCCAACCAATGCAGTGAAGAGGAGACCCCTGCACAGCTGACAGACTCAGATACTGATGATGATTAAAAAAAAATCTGAAGTACCCTGTTGGTACCCTAAACATAGGGACATATACATAAAGATGGACATAAGGAGGGACGGACATTGGTGTTCCTTGGAGTGGTTGCACCACTCAAAAAAAGAAAGAAAAAAGGAAAATATGCACAACTGTTTCCTTTCCTTTAAAGTAATGATAACAAGGGGCTAGGTAATTGAACCTCTGTGACTCAGTGATGTTATGTGACATTGTAACATATTTCTGTTATAGCTGATACTGTATGTCACCTGTGTTTTGGTTTGTGCTGATGTCATAACTAGGATTGCCTTTTTACGGTCTACTTTACACAGGATGATTGTATAGAGTGTATACATCTGTATACTTTATTTTATTTTGTTGACTGTGTTGGCTCCTTGCTCTGCAGCAGATTATTTTACATTATTTTTGTATCATATTAAAGTTGTCTTGTGCTGCTATTCGTCTGAAATTACTATACTACTTCTATGTCCTGTATCTGTATCCCTGTGGGATCAATGAAGGTATCTATCTATCTATCTATCTATCTATCTATCTATCTATCTATCTATCTATCTATCTATCTATCTATCTATCTATCTATCTATCTATCTATCTATCTATCTATCTATCTATCTATCTCTAAAAACCAATTGAATAAGGTATTGAGAAGAACAATATAATTTGTCAAAAAGGTTCCTTAATTAGACAATATACATTGCAATTATTTAGTACTTAAGGGTTTATTACAAGTATCTGTGGCTGGCTAATAGTTCAACACACCCAAAGGAGATGATATAATGAAAGAAGATGATTTCCAGGGAAGGCACTTTTTAGTTTTTTGAATATACAATTTTCACAGATTTGAGGTATAGTGCAGAATTTTGGCTACAGAAAGAGTCATTTTCAAGATAGAAAGGTCATCTTGGGCTTAAATTGAAGCTTAGGGATATGGGAAGTTTTCTATATACAAGTGAGGCAGTGATATTCACCGTAATGTGCTGGAAAATAACCATATTTGTTGTCATTTGTTAAGCGGACAGTATATTTCTTTGTGTTTCTGTGGATGATGCAGGTCATATTTAACAATACAATGGTAGCATGCCCCAAAATACTATTCTGCTACTTACCCCTATGTGTCAAGATACTACATGACAAATTTTAGACTACCAAGTCGATTTTTGTAATTTTAGTGAATTAATGTATGCCTTTACACAATTTCGCCAGAGCCATATACCAAAAAGGGGGGTTTGAGGTGATAACCACTAAAAAGCTGCCAGTCAGCAAGGTCTATCATATCAAAACCTAATCTAGGGATGTATAGGAATAAAAAAATCACAACTAAACTTTGCCGCCTCACCGGTACCGACATGTCATATTTGGGCACTTGGCCCAAGGACTATAAATAATGACATTCAAAGAGTGCGTTTGGTGTGTGTGTGTGTGTGTGTGTGTGTGTGTGTGTGTGTGTGTGTGTGTGTGTGTGTGTGTGTGTGTGTGACTCACCACTCTGCTTGGGCTTGGTGGAGAGGGTGTGTGTGTGTGTCTCACCGCTCTGTTTGGGCTTGGTGGAGAGGGTGTGTGTGTGTGTGTGTGTGTGTCACCACTCTGTTTGGGCTTGGTGGAGAGGGTGTGTGTGTGTGTGTGTGTGTGTGTGTGTGTCTCACCACTCTGTTTGGGCTGCTTGGTGGAGAGGATGTGACGGCTCCACTGCGTCAGGTGAGACAACATGCTGAACACTGTCTGGGTGCTGAGCTGTGATAGGCTGGAGGCCGTCTCCTGGACACGCCCACCCTGCGCATCACCCTCCGTCAGCACAGCCAGCATCTCCTCAGTCACCTGGAGGAAGAGAGAGAGAGATAGAGAGAGGGACAGAGAGAGAGAGAGATTGTTAACCCATTCTCCGCCAATCACGTGTTAAGGCGGCTTTATCCGTCATGCGTTGTCTGCCAATAACGCTGTAAGGTGTGTTTGAGATCAATATTTCATATTTTCGTCATGGTATTCATATTTCACCCACGGAGTCTTGGCTGATGCTGTAGGACTCCGCACAACTCTGCAACGCTTCAATACTGCCACCTGGTGGCCGATCTGCAAGTTGCAACCGGAAGTCGATAATTGTGACCCCGGTGTGTCTCCCTATTCCGTCCGGCCACTCGTTTATCGTCCCGGGACTCAATCCACACACCGTGGACAATGGATCGTTGCCATAACTCAATAAACGACATGATTTGGGCGTATATTAGTATTATACAAACCGGAACTGGATCGCCTCGATCAACATCACATAATTGGGATCCGTTTGCTCCACTCTCATCGCCCAACGCTACGAGGAGACTGACGTGAGTTTCAGCGTTTTTCTTTATCATTTTCGATACAAACTGCTCTGATCAATATATCACCCATACTACATAAATCATTTAACGTCGGTCATTGAATTATAAACGACCCCCCCCCCCCCCCCCCCTCACCCGCAGATGATCAGTCATGACGTTTAGGACCATGTACAGTTGACATTTTTAATATAGCGTGGATCGGTATCAAACTGCATTTGATAATCCAATATATGCATTTATGCCTATATCTCACGTTCTATGAAATACTGCCGAAAACGATAAAAACATATCTATACTCTAGACCAGGGGTGTCAAACTCATTTTCACAGAGGGCCACATCAGCATTATGGTTGCCCTCAAAGGGCCAAAGACCGTATAAATGTTAATGTAATGTAAAATAAATGTAGCTACACATTTACATATTGTTAAACATGGTGTTTCTGTATTTATTACTTATTCAAGTTATACATATTGCATATTCATTTGCATAAATGTAAAAATATATGTTAGCTTATGTTATTTTAACAAATAATTTTAGTTTATCAGTACCCCATATTACTCCATCAATCAATGATCAAACCATTCAAGTAAATAACAAAGAAGAATATCATCAAATACAAGCTATGACATTAAGTTTGTTCAAAACCTTTTTGTCACAGTCAAGAGGGGCAGAACTAACAACTGTGAGCTGCAAAGAACACGTGGGACAGATGTAGCAGATGTTACAAAAACAAATGGCTGCACACAACCTTGCAGAGGCCATACAGTACATCCAACTAATGGAAGATAGTTTAATTAACTTTAATTAACAGATTGCAGAATGGGTACAGTACAGTACAGCTCAATACACACAATTGTTAAGGGGATGCAGACCAGAGAAAGACTTTCGACTTGTTTACATCAGGGTCCCCCATTTTCAATTCGTAATGAAATTGCTATTATGTGTTTGCATGAACACACAACTGTAACTGTACTCAAAAATAACAAAATAAGGGTTGTCTCAGTTCACAACTATATTGGTCAAGTTTTGGGTGGGACTTGTTTGCGTCCCTACAGCTTCTTATTCAATTGAGCGAGATGCTCGGTTATGTCACACAGCCAGTTTGCATCTGACAGTTCAGACAATATTTCTTCAACCCTTTGTTACCTATTCCGCCTGGATCTTTTTTGTATTTTGGGCTGTAAAATTGTCAAATAATGTCTGAGGAGTAAGTGCTTTTGGCTTTTTTCCTTTGTTACCTCAGATGTTCAACATACATGTATGTGTAAGAATGTGTAATAACTAAGGCTGTCAAAGTTAAAGCTTTATTAACGCATTAACCCACAATTATTTTAACACTGCTATTTTTTAACCCAATATTAATCAAAAAAAAAAAAAAAAAATTTTTTTTTTTTTTTACCTGAGCTCTTGGAGGGCCACATCAAATGACGTGGCGGGCCGGATTTGGCCCGCGGGCCGTGAGTTTGACACCTATGCTCTAGACGGTATTTTAGTATGAATGTATGAATGTGTGAATGAAAAAGTTAAACGTTCCTACATCCTGAACGATAGATAATTGATGTTGAATGGGCCATAGTAATGTCAATTTAGCAATACAATTTAAAAAGTTATAGCCCTGCAAAGAAGGTGAACATCTCCATAGACAAATAGCGTTGGCAGAGGATGGTTTAGGATGATCAAAGTGGTGGCAGAGAATGGGTTAAAGATGATAGTCTTTGTTATTGTATGTGTGTGAATGTGTAGGTGCATGTGTGTGTGTGTGTGTACATGTGTGTGTGCGTGTGTATGTGTGCATGTGTATGTATGTGTGTGCATGTGTGTGTGTGTGTGTGTGCATGTATGCGAGTGTATGTGTGCATGTATGTGTATGTGTGTGCATGTGTGTGTGTGTGTGTGTGTGTGTGTGTGTGTGTGTGTGTGTGTGTGTGTGTGTGTGTGTGTGTGTGTGTGTGTGTGTGTGTGTGTGTCCTGACCTCCTGTTGCTCAGCAGGTGTACAGCCCAGCAGCACGTAGAGCAGGATGTGAGGCAGCAGGTAGATGGTCACCTTGTAATCATGTTTGATGATGAAGGTGCAGCAGGTAAACACCTTACTGGCCAGCGGGTGTCTCACCTGGAAGACAACGACAACAACAACAACAATGTTAAGGACATAAGTTAACACTTCCAACGACGAGAATTCTCGTTATTTCATGCCAACCGTTCAGTGCCAACAACAAGAAATCTCATTATTAATGAGATAAAAACTGTTAAAAACATGAAATAAACACAAAAAAGTGCAACAAAAGTGCAACTAGGGCTAAAAACCCAATGAAATAAAATAATAATAAATAATATATGCTTCTTAGCAGATTTCTTAGCTTAACATAACAGACCTAAGTTTGGGGGAACTAATGGGATAACTGGGGTTGCAACAAAAGTGCAACTAGGGCTAAAAACCCAATGAAATAAAATAATAATAATAAATAATTATGCTTCTTAGCAGACTTCTTAGCTTAACATAACAGACCTACAGTAAGTTTGGGGGAACTAATAGGATAACTGGGGTTGCAAAAAAAGTGCAACTAGGGCTAAAAACATAATGAAATAAAATAATAGTTTAATAATAAAAAAAATAGTCTGCGACCCACCACTTGAGAAACACTGCTATAGATAACATTCAGCCACTAGATGTTAAAGGTGCTATATATAACATTCAGCCACTAGATGTTAAAGGTGCTATAGAGATAACATTCATCCACTAGATGTTAACACATTCGGGGCCATTCGATTTCCCCATCTAGCTATAGCATGGCCAGGTTTTCATTACATAGTTTCACTGTGCATCACGTTGTTTGTAGAGCTAAATCTATATTTTATATTATAGCTATGGATACAATACCATGGTCATTTGACAGTAACTATCTTCCGTTCAAGATGCAAAAAAGACTAAAGTTTTTCATGAATACGTTCACGCGTTATCCCGTGGTGAATATGAGTATAATTTCGGAATGATCCGGGCTAATTCCTGGGAGGCTGGCTATAGGGCGCAACGTGAATTCTACTAAAACCATTGGCGTTTCGTCCCTGGACACGCTATTATTTTCAAATCAAATGCATATGATAGGTATTATGTTTCGTCATGAATGAATGAAAGGGGGGGGGGGTCGTTTCTGATTAATTGATTGCCAATAATGGCATTAGTTATTACCACAACACACGTCGATAAGGGGGATGGGTATGAAAACCATGCACGATCAAGCTGAAATTGACATCAGATTGTCCTTACCTGTGGTCGTGGTATTCCAAAAAGAATATTCCAATTATTTGATCGCCATCTGGTCCACGACATAACCCACCACAACATATGGATTGGGGGTCCCGAAAACGATTCAATGCGATCGAGTGAAGCCCTAGGTTTCCCAATACTAGAAAAGAGGGCCCGGAGCGGTTTAAAGGTAGCACCCGGTCTGGAACAGGGTTTACTGCACTCTCGATACTGCCTACTAGCAGGATCTGGCCGGTACTACACCTTCAGAGTCCCAGTATGCCTTTTAACGGCAACATACAGGTCCCTGACATTGAATAGGATATTAAAATTGAAAAAAAGGGAAAACGATCAAATAACATATATATACGTTTTTGGCCGTTAACACATTAAGTGCCAACGACGAGATTAGTCGGCTTAACTCGCCATGCGTTGAGTGCCAAGGCCCGAGAAAAAACGAAAACTCGTGTTTTAATTGTTATTTCTTTTATTAGCAATAGCCATTCATTTTTCATCCATCCAGCCTGACGTTATCATTGGGAATGGGTCTGAGCTCGAAAAGGGCAAATACCGCCGCCTATCGTCTCCCGGATGGTATTGAATGAATGAATGGTTTTATTTTCGGTCTTTGTTTACAGATCAAAAACATACATGTGTGGACTTTCAAAAGAAAGAAATAAAGAAAAAATCACAAATGTACATATTCAAAGTAAGCTCACACACAAAATCCAAACTCAATGACCGAAAAAAGGAATAGGCTGAAGCACATGCTTATTTTTGCCTATCCTTTACAATTCTTAAAAACTAAATATACTTTAATATAAGAAAGAAAAACTTAAAATATGCTGCAAGATATAATCTTTTTCCCATT
>NC_140166.1:213200047-213310392 GCF_963971535.1 Notolepis coatsorum
TTCAAGAAACAACACGGAGTGGGCGGATATCATATGACTCACGGAGTTGCTAAGGGTTTTCAAAATAAGAGTATCATATGAACCTGAACGTTGCTAGCTGCCGGAGCCCAGATATTATGACTGGAGCTGCGCTTGGGGCGGCAATGAGACCCGCACAGGATTGCCAAAATAAGAGTATCAATATGAACTACACGCCAGCTGGCGGGCAGACTATTATTTTTAGACGCCAGACGGTAAATCTACACGCATTTGGCGAATGGCGTCTAGTTATTTTGTTCCCTGCACGCATCCACTCAAACTCGTAGAAAATACAGCATCAGGCTATTCTAAAAGTATCGATACTAATAAAATGGATTTTTAACAGCTGGGTATTCGCAATACCTTTCTAGTATGGGTGTATCGTGCAACACTACTTACAACCAAGGTGTTCCGGTCTCCGTGGGCGTGTGTGTGCGACAGGTCCAGGCGTCCCGGGTCCACGGCGCCCAGCTCCCCCAGACACTCCCCACAGAGCAGCCTGACCAGCGGGGACAAGTCCTGGCAGCCCTTCAGCAGCACCGCCACCAGGCTGGAGATCACC
The DNA here is from genome assembly GCF_963971535.1 of Notolepis coatsorum. Taxonomy (NCBI): domain Eukaryota; kingdom Metazoa; phylum Chordata; class Actinopteri; order Aulopiformes; family Paralepididae; genus Notolepis; species Notolepis coatsorum. The sequence goes on from NC_140166.1 coordinate 213,200,628, forward strand.
GGCTCCACCGCCTCACTTGCACACACCTGCCGTAGCAGCCACTCCTGCAGGACGACATGGAGACATGTGACCAACCTGCATAACCAACCTGCATAACCATGGCCAGCCTGTATAACCAACCTGTATAACCATGGCCAACCTGTATAACCAACCTGTATATCCAACCTGTATATAACCATGGCCAACCTGTATAACCATGGCCAACCTGTATAACCAACCTGTATATAACCATGACCAACCTGTATAACCATGACCAACCTGTAGAACCAACCTGTATATAACCATGGCCAACCTGTATAACCATGGCCAACCTGTATAACCAACCTGTATAACCATGGCCAACCTGTATAACCATGACCAACCTGTAGAACCAACCTGTATATAACCATGGCCAACCTGTATAACCATGGCCAACCTGTATAACCAACCTGTATATAACCATGACCAACCTGTATAACCAACCTGTATATAACCATGGCCAACCTGTATAACCATGATCAACCTGCATAACCAACCTGTATAACCAACCTGTATAACCAACCTGTATATAACATAATAATAATAATAATTTAGGACCTGCTCCGAGGTCACCATTTGGCACACATGCGAACCATGCATACAATGCGTATCTGCGATTAACCCATCCCGTCGTCCTTCCCCCCCAAGGGCAGCCGGGAGCAGACAGGCGCCACGTGAGCCGCGCCAGGGGACCAATCCAAGTGCTCCTGTCCGTCTTCGTCAAGGACGCCACAGCGTTAGCGATCTTGTTGTTGTGCATGTTTTTCCATTGGGTTTATCTTATCGGGGGGGGAAACCCTTGCGAGCACGGGGAGAACATGCAAACTCCACACAGAAAGGCCTGGGAGATACCCCACCTGGGTAACTGGCATCATGGAAACCTGGTCCCCAAGCGGGATTCGAACCCTGGACCTTCTTGCTGTGAGGCGACAGTGTTAACCACTACACCACCGTGCCGTATAACCATGGCCAACCTGTATATAACCACGGCCAACCTGTATATAACCATGGCCAACCTGTATATAACCACGGCCAACCTGTATATAACCATGGCCAACCTGTATATAACCATGGCCAACCTGTATATAACCACGGCCAACCTGGTTTATAACCATGGCCAACCTGTATAACCAACCTGTATATAACCATGGTCAACCTACATAACCAACCTGCATAACCATGGCCAACCTGTATAACCAACCTGCATAAACAACCTGCATAACCATGGGCAACCTGTATAACCATAACCAACCTGTATAACCAACCTGTATATAACCATGGCCAACCTGCATAACCAACCTGTATATAACCATGGTCAACCTGTATAACCATAAGCAACCTGTATAACCAACCTGTATATAACCATGGCCAACCTGTATAACCAACCTGTATAACCAACCTGTATATAACCATGGCCAACCTGTATAACCAACCTGTATAACCAACCTGTATATAACCATGGCCAACCTGTATAACCAACCTGTATAACCAACCTGTATATAACCATGGCCAGCCTGTATAACCAACCTGTATATAACCATGGTCAACCTGTATAACCATAAGCAACCTGTATAACCAACCTGTATATAACCATGGCCAACCTGTATAACCAACCTGTATAACCAACCTGTATATAACCATGGTCAACCTGTATAACCAACCTGTATATAACCATGGCCAACCTGTATAACCAACCTGTATAACCAACCTGTATATAACCATGGTCAACCTGTATAACCAACCTGTATATAACCATGGTCAACCTGTATAACCATGGCCAGCCTGTATAACCATGGCCAGCCTGTATAACCAACCTGTATATAACCATGGTCAACCTGTATAACCATGGCCAACCTGCATAACCAACCTGTATATAACCATGGTCAACCTGTATAACCATAAGCAACCTGTATAACCAACCTGTATATAACCATGGCCAACCTGTATAACCAACCTGTATAACCAACCTGTATATAACCATGGCCAACCTGTATAACCAACCTGTATAACCAACCTGTATATAACCATGGCCAACCTGTATAACCAACCTGTATATAACCATGGTCAACCTGTATAACCAACCTGTATATAACCATGGTCAACCTGTATAACCATGGCCAGCCTGTATAACCAACCTGTATATAACCATGGTCAACCTGTATAACCATGGCCAGCCTGTATAACCAACCTGTATATAACCATGGCTAGCCTGTATAACCAACCTGTATAACCATAAGCAACCTGTATAACCATGGTCAACCTGTATAACCAACCTGTATATAACCATGGCCAGCCTGTATAACCAACCTGTATATAACCATGGCCAACCTGTATAACCATGGCCAACCTGTATAACCATGGCCAACCTGTATAACCAACCTGTATAACCATGGCCAACCTGTATAACCAACCTGTATAACCATGGCCAACCTGTATAACCAACCTGTATATAACCATGGCCAACCTGTATAACCAACCTGTATAACCAACCTGTATATAACCATGGTCAACCTGTATAACCATGGCCAGCCTGTATAACCAACCTGTATATAACCATGGTCAACCTGTATAACCATAAGCAACCTGTATAACCAACCTGTATATAACCATGGCCAACCTGTATAACCAACATGTATAACCATGGCCAACCTGTATAACCAACCTGTATAACCATGGCCAACCTGCATAACCAACCTGTATAACCATGGCCAACCTGCATAACCATGACCAACCTGTATAACCATGAACAACCTGTATAACCAACCTGTATAACCATGACCAACCTGCATAACCATGGCCAACCTGTATAACCATGGTCAACCTGCATAACCATGGCCAACCTGTATAACCATAAGCAACCTGTATAACCATGGCCAACCGTCTCTCAGGCTGGTCAGAGCGTGTACCTGGTTGCTGTGCATCACGTCTCTAAGGCTGGTCAGAGCGTGTACCTGGTTGCTGTGCATCACGTCTCTAAGGCTGGTCAGAGCGTGTACCTGGTTGCTGTGCATCACGTCTCTAAGGCTGGTCAGAGCGTGTACCTGGTTGCTGTGCGTCACGTCTCTAAGGCTGGTCAGAGCGTGTACCTGGTTGCTGTGCATCACGTCTCTAAGGCTGGTCAGAGCGTGTACCTGGTTGCTGTGCATCACGTCTCTAAGGCTGGTCAGAGCGTGTACCTGGTTGCTGTGCATCACGTCTCTAAGGCTGGTCAGAGCGTGGATCCTGACGTCCACGTTCTCGTGCTGGACGGCCCTCATGGATAACTGCAGCGCTGCAGCCACGTCACTGGTCCCGGAGGTCAGCTGGACAGAGGAAGATCAACAGCCTTCAGCTCATCATCATCGATTGTCAACTGGGTTGTTAGCTTTCATCATCGACCTCCTGAGCAACCGCCGGATTACCAGACGACTGCTTACTTTTTTTTACTTACTTACTTTTTTACTGTATGAAGCACACTCTCAGGGGCTCATAGGGAACCAAGCATTTCACCGTAAAGTACATGTATTTTATTGTGACAACTAATAAACAAACTTGAAACTTGAAAACTACTTGCTCTACCTCCCGAGCCACTGTCTAACCTCTGAATTACCAGACCCACTGTCACCTCTTTGTCTCAATAAAGAGGGGAAAAAACAATACAAATTCTGTGTATAACAATCCAAATAGAAATGAAAGAATAGGCGATCATCATCGTGTCCATGCCGACCTTCTTGTAGTCCTGCAGGGCAGTGTGGATGTCTCTCAGCTCAGGGTGGTCTGGGAGGAAGTAGATCTCGTGGAGATAGTCCTGAACCTCCTCTCTGGAACACAGGCGGCCATCACGTTTATTTTAAATTCTTTTGATATTTTATGTGACACACTTGTTATTTTTCTACTCAACGATATTCATTCAAAAGGGTCCCATTGAGAGAGAAAGACTGGTGGGAACAGTGGCAGAAACACAGCTCCCCCGACCTGTTGTCCAGGATGAAGTAGCGGATGATGGCGGCCGTCTCCTTGGGCTGCAGGGGGATGAGGGGGAGGAGGGCTACGATCACGTGACTCAGCAGGGGTCCCAGGTGGGCCGGCTCCACGCTCCTCACGAAGCACTCCCACGCCCTGTCCACGCAGGAAGCAGGAAGTGATGACGCAGAGGTGACGCAATGAGCGTGATGTCACTCAGAACAACATACTGCCTTCTCACGTTCTATTGCTCGACATACGAGTGTGTGAATGAATGACATTTTATTTTCGTGTCATGTCCGACGACCCATCCCATACGGGATTATAAGACACCAAAAACAACAATTGAATGTAACAATCACTTCCCATGGTTTCTAAGCTACACCATGCACATCATCAGAGGCCAAAATACATCACATAATATGTAACTGTATGTTATTTCCGTGCGTTTATCCCAAGCTTTCTCTAAATATTCAGCAAGTGCAAAAACCCTGTGATCAAAAATAAATTTTAATCTATCTGTGTGTGTGTGTGTGTGTGCGCGCGCGTGTGTGTGTGTGTGTGTGTGTGTGCGTGCGTGTATGTGTGTGTGTGTGTACTGACTGGCAGCAGAGCAGAGGGAAGTCCTCTCTGTAACGCAGAGCCGTGCGCAGAGTCGTCATGATCTTCAGTCTGACTGAACTGATGTGTTTGGAGCCCAGGAGACGCATCAGAGCCATTACACTGGTGAGGACCTACAGTACATACCATAATACACACTATTACACTGGTGAGAACCTACAGTACATACAGTAACATAATACACACTATTACACTGGTGAGAACCTACAGTACATACAGTAACATAATATACACTATTACACTGGTGAGAACCTACAGTACATACAGTAACATAATACACACTATTACACTGGTGAGAACCTACAGTACATAACATAATATACACTATTACACTGGTGAGAACCTACAGTACATACAGTAACATAATACACACTATTACACTGGTGAGAACCTACAGTACATACAGTAACATAATATACACCATTACACTGGTGAGAACCTACAGTATATACAGTAACATAATACACACTATTACACTGGTGAGAGCCTACAGTACATAACATAATACACACTATTACACTGGTGAGAACCTACAGTACATACAGTAACATAATATACACTATTACACTGGTGAGAGCCTACAGTACATAACATAATACACACTATTACACTGGTGAGAGCCTAAAGTACATAACATAATACACACTATTACACTGGTGAGAACCTACAGTACATAACATAATACACACTATTACACTGGTGAGAGCCTACAGTACATACCATAATACACACTATTACACTGGTGAGAACCTACAGTACATAACATAATACACACTATTACACTGGTGAGAACCTACAGTACATAACATAATACACACTATTACACTGGTGAGAACCTAAAGTACATAACATAATACACACCGTCCATTAAAACAGACAAACAGCCTCGTCATGTACCGTCCTGTACTGCTAGTGTCTATATTATACAATACTCCATAATAGGGCTGTCCCCGACTAAGGATTTGGATGGTCGACTAAGATTGGCCAAAATCTGCCGTTAGTCGACTATTGGTCGACTTAAAAAAAAGTATAATATATTTTTTTTTTTTTTATCATTCCATTTGGGCTGTGGGGGGTGCTTAATGTCTGAAGGAGTCGACTGAAGGCTTCTTGTCCTCTGCAAAAGCATGCAATTGGTCCACTGATGGATACATCTTGATATTTGTCTAGTATAGTGTGTTCATTAGATGGGTGAAATCCTCTTTCAGTGCCTCTGTGCCTGTTTTCGTAGGCAGTTAGCCTCTGGTATGCGTGCCATTAGCGTTAGCCACGCTTCTAGGCCTCTTTTCTTTTGAAATATATATTTTTTTATTATATTCGACTAAGAGGTTGGCCAGTCGACTACGGCCCCTTTCGACCGATTAGTCGACTAATCGATTAATAGGGGTCAGCCCTACTCCATAATAATATGTGCACCACCCACCAGCTTCTTATGGTCCTTATCTCCAGCGCTGGAGCTGAGCAGCTGTATGGTGAAGAAGGCCAGGATGCCGAGCATCTTGGGCTGCAGATAGTCACCCTGGTAGATACACAGTGAGACAGTATTCAGCCTGGTAGATACACAGTGAGACAGTATTCAGCCTGGTAGATACACAGTGAGACAGTATTCAGCCTGGTAGATACACAGTGAGACAGTATTCAGCCTGGTAGATACACAGTGAGACAGTATTCAGCCTGGTAGACACACAGTGAGACAGTATTCAGCCTGGTAGATACACAGTGAGACAGTATTCAGCCTGGTAGATACACAGTGAGACAGTATTCAGCCTGGTAGACACACAGTGAGACAGTATTCAGCCTGGTAGATACACAGTGAGACAGTATTCAGCCTGGTAGATACACAGTGAGACAGTATTCAGCCTGGTAGATACACAGTGAGACAGTATTCAGCCTGGTAGATACACAGTGAGACAGTATTCACCCTGGTAGATACACAGTGAGACAGTATTCAGCCTGGTAGATACACAGTGAGACAGTATTCAGCCTGGTAGATACACAGTGAGACAATGAGAAATACAGCCAGGGAAACACATTCAGAATGGAAAAGAGGTCAACAGAACGGAAATATGTTTTTGATTTTGTTTCGTCTCATTCACTTGGTGATTTTTTCCCTACAATGCGTTGTCAAATTTGTTGAAGCTGCAATAACTATTTTCAGTGTTTTTCTTACATTTACAAAACTTCTTAAGACCATAATGCCATCAGAAGGTCTCGTTGAGTCATGGTGTCCTACTCAATCAACCCTGCAATCAGAAGGTCTCGTTGAGTCATGGTGTCCTACTCAATCAACCCTGCCATCAGAAGGTCTCGTTGAGTCATGGTGTCCTACTCAATCAACCCTGCCATCAGAAGATCTCGTTGAGTCATGGTGTCCTACTCAATCAACCCTGCCATCAGAAGGTCTCGTTGAGTCATGGTGTCCTACTCAATCAACCCTGCCATCAGAAGGTCTCGTTGAGTCATGGTGTCCTACTCAATCAACCCTGCTATCAGAAGTTGAGTCATGGTGTCATCCAGATTACAGATCTCAGATCAGAGGTTATTAACATCTCACCAGAACCAGTAGGTAACACTATGTAGATATTGTACCAGACCTTGGCAACGTACGGTTATCCATTAGGGTCCTTACCATGCACTCCGGTGAGATGTTGTAACGCGGCCCCTGGTATGGATCATCGTCGGGGGCGGAGGAGGCCAGGATGCCCAGGCCATTAAACACCTACAGTACAGCAAGGTGCACATCAGCATTAGGTTAGGTTGGATTAGATTAGATTAGATTCAAATGTATCATCATAGAGCACAAGTACAGTACAACAAAAAGAAGTTGCCATCTAACCAGACTGCAAATGTAGCAGTAAAGTGCAATAGTAATATACAACGTACAGGTGATTAAACTGGAGTGTATATAAATGAGTACTACTGCGTAATAGTACTAATCAGATGTATGTACAGTGTTATAGTATTATTATGTACAGTGGTACAGGTATAAAGACACTATGGTAGTAAGTCATGCTGGCCAGCTGTATAACTAGTAAGAGTAGGTAAGAGCTATGTACAGATAGTATCTATATAAAAATTATTATATGAAGGTATATTCAGACAAATGAGGATAAAAATATATACAGTAAATATTAATATATATATTTATTATTTATATATATTTACTGTATATATTTTTATCCTAAAAAAGAATCCTTTTTATTATGTGTAACGGAACGTAGACCAAATGCGGCCACATTTTATAGGATTCTATCACATTTTCATAACAATAGCACCCTGCGCCGTTTTCATTGAGGTTTCTTACAAATTAACGATGCTTTGTGTTGTCCTTTATATGCCGATTATCATTAGAATCTTAAATTGTACCATATGTTATTATGTCCCCCTTTAGACAACATATGTAACGCTAACAGCGCACTTTTGCTAAGATAATTAGTTTACCATTCGCGGTCTCTATACCGAGGTCGCAGTAATAGTTTACCGCTGTTCAGATCACGTCGAAGAATATAGACACATCCCAGTGACCTGCGACCTGTGCTAACGCTCTTGGGAAATGCATTATTGTAGTTTTCAACATTTTCACCTTTTAATTTTAAACCAATGCTGCCATCTACTGACAACAGAAAGTGTTGTCTAATCGTCACCTTGAGAGCCACTTCCGTATTCAGCGTCGCCCGAAACCCATTCTAGAGATTCCCACTTTTTACTGGGAGTGGGGCGTGGCCGTATTTGGTCCCAGACAATAAGAGTGGCTGCGATTGGTCACTGTGACGTTATATTCTATGTATGATAGCATGTACAATAATGCTGTGTGTATTGTATATATATATATATATATATATATATATATATATATATATATATATATATATATATATATATATATATATATATATATATATATATATATATATATATATATATATATATATATATATATATATATATATATATATATATAAGTAAATCAGTGATTCAACAACCATGCACCATGCCACACGTTGTATAGGGAACAGTGTGCGTCTCTGTGCGGACCTTTTCGTAGTGTTCTCCCCCCCGGAGCAGCAGCTCGTTGTGAAGACCCTGGAAGTCCTGCCTCAGCAGAGAGCCCAGCTCGAGCTCCGTCTCACTCTGGGAAACAGCAGCAACAACAGACCACGTCTTGATACACGGAACACCACTTTAATGCTTACCATCATCAACCATCCAGAGGTTAAAAAGTGGTGTCATCATATGGGATGTTTGTGTGTGTATGATATGATCTCATCTGGTGACGTCGGACTACCTGGAGGTAGCGGAAGATTATGTCCAGCTGTTCCTGGGTGGAGGAACAGACCACGTAACTGAAGATGTACTTGAAGTTGTTGATGAGGATCTCTCTCCGATTGGCCTTCAGCTCATTGGCCAGGGTACGGATGAGGGCGGAGCCAGTGGAACTGGCCTTGGCTGCCAGGTACGGCAGGAGCACCTGGAGGGTACGCTACACACACACACACACAGGCACAGGCACAGAAACACACACACAGGCACACAAACACAAACCAATCCATAAATGTCAACATATATTTAGGCAATCACATTTAACAAGATACAAGATTCCTTTATTGCCACACAACCAGGTTAGTGGTATTCGTGATCGGTACAGAGTGTATTAACACATTCCCTGCCACGCAATTTGAGCATCTTATACCACTCTCTGCCACCACTCTAAGTCTATGGAGATGTTCACCTTCTTTGCAGGGCTATAACTTTTTAAATTGTATTGCTAAATTGACATTACTATGGCCCATTCAACATCGATTATCTATCGTTCAGGATGTGGGAACGTTATACTTTTTCATTCATACATTCATACGAAAATACCGTCTAGAATATAAATGTTTTTATCGTTTTCTGCAGTAATTCCTAGAACGCTAGTTATAGGCCTAAACGCATAATATAGATTATCGATTGCAGTTTATTCGTGATACACGCTATATAAAAAAATCCAACTGAATACGATCCTAAACGTTATGACTCATCATGCGCGGATGAACGGGGGGGGGGGGGGTAGTTTATAAGTCCGTGATCATCAGTAAATGCTTGAAAATGACGTCAGCGTCCTCTTACCGTTGGCCGATGATACTGGAGCAAAAAGATCCCACTTATTTGACGGCGATCGAGTCGATCCATTTCCGGTTTGTATAATAATAATATACGCCCAAATCATGTCGATTATTGAGTTATGGCAGCGATCCATATACACGGTGTGTGTCTAGAGTCCCGCGACAATATGTGAGTGCCGGACGCATTTCCCAGACGCACCGAGATCGACTCGTCCATTTCCGGTTTGGTAACTCGCCGATCATCCACCAGGCGGCAGTATTGAAGCGTTGCAGAGTTGTGCAGGCTCCGACCTGCTTCGGTGTCATCCCTTTGTGGATTGTATTGTATCGAAAACGTATGCTTGAGCCATATTTGTTTGTGTATTAGGTTAACTTTGGTGTTAGTAGAGTAGTATGGCCAGAACTATTTGGTGGGTGGCTGTCACTCAAAGCATTCTGCTAGTATGGGCGGAGCAGATGTGTTCAATAGACTCACAGGAATTGTGTAAAGTTGCCCAAATAGTGCTAGGAATAGCAATGCAGGTCCCCTTTAAAGCGTGGCATAGCTACAACGGGACCCGGCCCGGACGAGCCATATTTTTTGAAAATTCAACAAAAATTACATACCTAAGTAAATGGAAGATTACTCCACTTCTACAAGGACCATTTGCATGTTGTTTTTTCATCTTTGACGGTGAATAACACCATGCTAACATTGACCAGACATGAAAAAACCTTCTTGAGATCAAGTGTACAAAAAATCTAAGCAAATAAAAAAAAAGGGCAGATGATTTACAGGGGGTTTTGTAGATACAGTGCTGAATTTTGCCATCCGGACACATGCAATTTGAAATATGAATATAGAATATAAGGCCTATAAATTACATTATTATGGCCAAGTCCCGTAACGGGGCCGTCGGGCTTAAGGGGCTAAATGCACTGTTTACAGAGCCCATTTCAACCAATAGGAAGAGGACGTGTTCATACAGTGAGGAAGCGGTGGAGGTCTTGGAAGTCGAAGGCGTGTGCGATCTGAGCCAGTATGTCCAGCGCCAGCTCTCTCTGATTGGCCGACTCGCTGCTCTGGTCCGGCGTGCTCCGCAGGGCCGTCTCGTGGCGCGAGTGAAGCATATTCACCAGGAACTGAACCAGGGGCAGAAGAGGAGAACATGTCTCAACCCATTGTTATCTGCAGAGACTTAAACAGTACAATACACAACAACCAACGACAATCAATGTCGAGAACATTAGGAGCATCGTCCCAATGTTGAGTTGCACGTTCTTTTTGTTTTTTTACAATGCTGCATGTCTCAGTTGTCTCTAAGCTTAAAAGGTGCTATAGATAACAGTCAACCACTAGAAGGTGCTATAGATAACAGTCAGCCACTGGATGGTGCTATAGATCAGCGGTTCTCAAACTACAGGTCGCGACCCAAAGTGGGGTCGTGGGTAGGTGACAATGGGGTCGCAAAAAATATATATATAGTTTTTTATTTGTTTTTATGTTCTGGCAACATATTTTGGCTAAATATGCCTCGTTTTATAAATGTGTATTGATAACATAGTACTGTAATTAAATGTTCTAATAAATATGCATGATCAAGTTCAACAACGTGTGCTTTTATTTTGATATTCCTTATTTCCACGTTGAAATTACACGATACATTAAGTGTGGGGTCGCCAAAAAAAAATCCTAAATAAAATGGGGTCGTGGTATAAAAAAGTTTGAGAACCCCTGCACTAGATGTTAAAGGTGCTATAGATACCATTCAGCCACTAGATGTTAAAGGTGCTAAGAGACACTGAGGAAGAGAAGGAGACAATGAGCGTCAGTAGAGAGAGGGGTGGGGGCCGTAGCTTCTTGCCTCTCTGGAGCTAAGCTATCGTTTGGGGAAGCCAAAAGGAATTCTTCCATATTACACATGTGTGTCGATTCTGATACCAGGGCCCTTATTTATCAAACAAAGAATAGGAGTACTGATCTTGGATCAGACTGCTCAGGTCACATGGCGCTATATATATATATATATATATATATATATATATATATATATATATACACCTCACTGTGACTGGTCTCAGATCTGCACTCCTACTATCAAATGCTTGATAAATAAGAGGCCCAGAGTCCTGAGGCGTGTCAGACCTCACAGATGGGGTGCTTGTACTGGCTGAAGAGGTACTGCAGCTTCAGGCCCTTGGCTGCGGCCATGGCTCTGATCTGGGTGTACGCTGCCACAGACACGGGGGAGGACTTGGACAACAGAGGGTGGAGGAGCTTCAGCAGAGCGAAAGACACCATTGTGCCCTGGCCTGCCCTGGAAGAGAGGAGGGAGGGAGGGAGGGAGGAAGAGAGGAGGGAGAAAATTGTTTAACCCTTTCACTACCACACTACCAAAGGGTTAACCCTTTCACTGCGACAATACAGAAGGTTAACCCTTTCACTGCCACACAACAAAATGGTTAACCCTTTCACTACCACACTGCAGAAGGTTAACCCTTTCACTACCACACTACAGACGGTTAACCGTCTGTAGTGTGGTAGTGAAAGGTTTAACCTTCTGTAGTGTGGTAGTGAAAGGGTTATACAAAAAAAAAACATTGAACTAAAAAAATACCTTGTTGTTCAAGGAAAGGCTAAACTATGCTTAAGTAACTGCTAATAATGAAGTAATTCCCTCCCGGAGAGTCAGCATTGCCTTGGCTTGGGCTGATCGCTATACTGACTCGTTTGGCAGAGTTAGTGGGAGGGAAGCCGTGGGTGGGTCCTGGGCGTTGTGGACAGCGACCCCTACAGTTCGGTCGGGGTGCCTGCACAGCGAGGGTAGGATCTGGAGAAAGGTAGTGTGACCTTCCACACGTTACACTCTCCCGGTGAGAATCTGCGCTGCCAGGCTGGCTGCTGGCTGGCTGCACATGTGTCGGAGGAAAGCATGTGACAGTCTCCGGCCTCCCGGACCAACAGTAGGGGGGGGGGTGCGCAACAACCAGGAAGGGGGTTGGGAATTGGCATAACGACTAACAGTGGGATGGGAGAAAAATCGGAAAAAGGAGGGGGGTAAAGATAATAAAAAATTTAAAAAATAAATGAAGTAATTCCAATAGAAAACGTGGTGTGCGTACAGAAGACTGAGCCTCTATACCTGCCCATCTCTCCGGTGGTTAGGATGATAGTGTTGCGGAGCTCCTCGTCCTTGTTGAGCGTGGCCTTGGCTATCGCCTCCGTGAGACCAGCAGCCAGGAGCTGTGAGGAAGAGGAGGGTTTTACACGTCTGTTTTATACCGTGGTGGGCCTGTTTTATATTGTGGTGGGCCTGTTTTATATTGTGGTGGGCCTGTTCTATATCGTGGTAGGCCTGTTCTATATCGTGGTGGGCCTGTTCTATATCGTGGTGGGCCTGTTCTATATTGTGGTGGGCCTGTTCTATATCGTGGTGGGCGTGTTCTATATCGTGGTGGGCCTGTTCTATATCGTGGTGGGCCTGTTCTATATCGTGGTGGGCCTGTTCTATATTGTGGTGGGCCTGTTCTATATCGTGGTGGGCCTGTTCTATATCGTGGTGGGCGTGTTCTATATCGTGGTGGGCCTGTTCTATATCGTGGTGGGCGTGTTCTATATTGTGGTGGGCGTGTTCTATATTGTGGTGGGCCTGTTCTATATTGTGGTGGGCCTGTTCTATATTGTGGTGGGCGTGTTCTATATTGTGGTGGGCCTGTTCTATATCGTGGTGGGCCTGTTCTATATCGTGGTGGGCCTGTTTTATATTGTGGTGGGCCTGTTCTATATTGTGGTGGGCCTGTTCTATATTGTGGTGGGCCTGTTCTATATCGTAGTGGGCCTGTTCTATATTGTGGTGGGCCTGTTCTATATTGTGGTGGGCCTGTTCTATATTGTGGTGGGCCTGTTCTATATTGTGGTGGGCCTGTTCTATATTGTGGTGGGCCTGTTCTATATTGTGGTGGGCCTGTTCTATATTGTGGTGGGCGTGTTCTATATTGTGGTGGGCCTGTTCTATATCGTAGTGGGCCTGTTCTATATTGTGGTGGGCCTGTTCTATATTGTGGTGGGCCTGTTCTATATTGTGGTGGGCCTGTTTTATATTGTGGTGGGCCTGTTCTATATTGTGGTGGGCCTGTTCTATATTGTGGTGGGCCTGTTCTATATTGTGGTGGGCCTGTTCTATATTGTGGTGGGCCTGTTCTATATCGTGGTGGGCGTGTTCTATATTGTAGTGGGCCTGTTCTATATCGTGGTGGGCCTGTTCTATATCGTGGTGGGCCTGTTCTATATTGTGGTGGGCGTGTTCTATATTGTGGTGGGCGTGTTCTATATTGTGGTGGGCCTGTTCTATATTGTGGTGGGCCTGTTCTATATTGTGGTGGGCGTGTTCTATACCGTGGTGGGCCTGTTTTATATTGTGGTGGGCGTGTTCTATATTGTGGTGGGCGTGTTCTATATCGTGGTGGGCGTGTTCTATATTGTGGTGGGCGTGTTCTATATCGTAGTGGGCCTGTTCTATATTGTGGTGGGCCTGTTCTATATTGTGGTGGGCCTGTTCTATATTGTGGTGGGCCTGTTCTATATTGTGGTGGGCCTGTTCTATATTGTGGTGGGCCTGTTCTATATCGTGGTGGGCCTGTTCTATATCGTAGTGGGCCTGTTCTATATCGTGGTGGGCGTGTTCTATATCGTGGTGGGCCTGTTCTATATTGTGGTGGGCGTGTTCTATATTGTGGTGGGCGTGTTCTATATTGTGGTGGGCGCCAGTACAAATGCATCTATTTATGGGTGTGTTCAGATAACACTACTGTGATGGCACTCACGTCACCGAGGAGACCCTGGTCAGCGCTCTGCGGCTCTGCCAGCAGATAGCGCAACGATTGGCTGAAGCGTGTTCTAACCAGCAGATCGGGATCCTCAATTAGACCAATCAGAGCACAGAGGACTTCCCTGTATTCGTGGCCTCTGCCCACTAGGTTCACATGCTGGCAGAGGTGAGGAAGAGCTTCCACGAATGCTGGTGACAATGGAGATAAAGGACACAGGGTTTAATAATATTTTAATAATAATAATGCAGGACCTGCTCAGAGGTCTTTAATTGGCATTGGCAATTATCCTCAACACACACACACACCGGAACACACACGCATGCATTGTCTGTAGGATCGCTGATGCGATTCGTCTCTGCGATTAACCCATCCCGTCGTCCTTCCCCCCCAAGGGCAGCCGGGAGCAGACAGGCGTCAACGTGAGCCGCGCCAGGGGACCAATCCAAGTGCTCCTGTCCGTCTTCGTCAAGGACGCCACAGCGTTAGCGATCTGTTGTTGTTGTGCATGTTTTTCCATTGGGTTTATCTTATCGGGGGGGAAACCCTTGCGAGCACGGGGAGAACATGCAAACTCCACACAGAAAGGCCTGGGAGATACCCCACCTGGGTACCTGGCATCATGGAAACCTGGTCCCCAAGCGGGAATCGAACCCTGGACCTTCTTGCTGTGAGGCGACAGTTTAAAGGACATTCAAGGTCGATGGTGTCGACAGATTCATACAGCAGCTTAGAACAGACGTATCTCAAACCCCGCCTTCTTTTCTTGATCCTCCAATCACAACTGCTAACTTATTAGAGAGATAGGGCTAACTTAGAATTTTTTTTTGGAATTCGAAGCTTCGGGGCAGAGATTCGATTTTAATTCGAAGCTTCGAGATATATATATAAAAAAAATTATTATACGTTTATTTATATATATATTTTTTTTATGTTGTGGGACTTGTACAGCACTTTGTTCAACTTTGTCAGTGCTGTAAAGTTTAAACCTTTTTAAATGTTAGACAAACTAAACACTTTGCTTTCATGAAATATTGTAAGCCGTCATTTGAGGCTTTATAAAAGCAGCACAATGAACACAAATCTGTCAGTGCCGAGTCCGACCTCATCTTAAATAACAAACATTGCTTGTTGTAGTTAACAAAGAGAACATGTGGCTGAACATCTGTTCAACAAGGCAGAGTTGATTTTGCACAACAACAACAAAAAAATCATATATATATTTTTTCTTTTAATACTCAAATTGTATTTTCATATTCGAATCCCATGCCCATCGAACGAAGCTTTGAAGTATTTAAGACAGCCCTATAGAGAGAACAACAATTTTTACAACACTTTGTAAAAATGCTACATCCTATTGACCAAATCCATGTCTGCGCACACACATCATTTATGTCCACATATTAGCAAACATGCAAGGGGACAAACACTCAGGTGATTCAGAGACGTTATGGTTATTATGCATTATCGGGTTTGATACATACATGTTTTGCTATATGATACATACATGTTTTGCTATATGATACATACATGTTGCTATATGATACATACATGTTTTGCTACATGATACATACATGTTTTGCTACATGATACATACATGTTTTGCTACATGATATATACATGTTTTGCTATATGATACATACATGTTTTGCTATATGATACACACATGTTTTGCTATATGATACATACATGTTTTGCTACATGATACATACATGTTTTGCTATCATCAACATCAATACCCTGCTAGACCTGCTCATAGTGAGACCAGACATCTGAAAGCCCCACACACACACACACACACACACACACACACACACACACACACCTTGTTTGATCCCACTGCACACACACACACACACACACGCGCACCTCGTTTGATCCCACTGGCAACCTGTGGTCCGAGCAGCGGTAGGAAGGGTCTGATGACGGACGGTCCGAGCGACGGCGGCTTCCCAGGATGCTCAGCGGTAAGGCTGAGGCAGGAGCAGAGGATGTTGGGGACAGGGGCGGGATCTGTGTGAGTGACACTCAGCTCGGAGCTCTCGGATAGGATGCAGGTCAGCTGACCAACGGCCCTCGCAAGCTCCGTCTTCACCAGCTCCGAGTCGTCCTTCAGTCTGTCCCTGTAGAAACAAGCAAACACCAGCAAATATTACCACTGGTTCTCAACTGGTGTGCCTTGAAGGCAGTTAAGTTAGTTGCAGTGTGTGCGTGTGTGTGTGTGTGTGTACACTACAGTAGTATTAATGAGGTTGTGGTGTGTGTGTGTGTACACTACAGTAGTATTAATGAGGTTGTGGTGTGTGTGTGTGTGTGTGTGTGTGTGTGTGTGTGTGTGTGTGTGTGCGTGTGTGTGTGTGTGTGTACTTACACTACAGTATTAATGAGGTTGTGGTGTGTGTGTGTGTGTGTACTTACACTACAGTAGTATTAATGAGGTTGTGGTGTGTGTGTGTGTGTGTGTGTGTGTGTGTGTGTACTTACACTACAGTATTAATGAGGTTGTGGTGTGTGTGTGTGTACTTACACTACAGTAGTATTAATGAGGTTGTGGTGTGTGTGTGTGTGTACTTACACTACAGTAGTATTAATGAGGTTGTGGTGTGTGTGTGTGTGTGTGTGTATGTGTACTTACACTACAGTAGTATTAATGAGGTTGTGGTGTGTGTGTGTGTGTGTGTGTGTGTGTGTGTGTGTGTGTGTGTGTGTGTGTGTGTGTGTGTGCTTACACTACAGTAGTATTAATGAGGTTGTGGTGTGTGTGTGTGTACTTACACTACAGTAGTATTAATGAGGTTGTGGTGTGTGTGTACTTACACTACAGTAGTATTAATGAGGTTGTGGTGTGTGTGTGTGTACTTACACCACAGTAGTATTAATGAGGTTGTGGTGTGTGTGTGTGTGTACTTACACTACAGTAGTATTAATGAGGTTGTGGTGTGTGTGTGTGTACTTACACTACAGTAGTATTAATGGGGTTGTGGTGTGTGTGTGTGTACTTACACTACAGTAGTATTAATGAGGTTGTGGTGTGTGTGTGTGTACTTACACTACAGTAGTATTAATGAGGTTGTGGTGTGTGTGTGTGTGTACTTACACTACAGTAGTATTAATGAGGTTGTGGTGTGTGTGTGTGTGTACTTACATTACAGTAGTATTAATGAGGTTGTGGTGTGTGTGTGTACTTACACTACAGTAGTATTAATGAGGTTGTGGTGTGTGTGTGTACTTACACTACAGTAGTATTAATGAGGTTGTGGTGTGTGTGTGTGTGTACTTACACTACAGTAGTATTAATGAGGTTGTGGTGTGTGTGTGTGTACTTACACTACAGTAGTATTAATGAGGTTGTGGTGTGTGTGTGTGTACTTACACTACAGTAGTATTAATGAGGTTGTGGTGTGTGCTTCCCAGGGCGTGTAGCAGCAGAGGGAAGGCCCTGACGGCTGCAGCTCTCACCACCTCATCCTCACTCTGCAGCGCCTGAGAAAACACACTCAAGCGCCAGGTCTCACACACAGCACCCCGCAGGAGGGCCAGCAGACACACACACTCCACCTGCACCTGGGAGGCTGAGGAGACACACACACAACATCAGAGACACACACTCCACCTGCACCTGGGAGGCTGAGGAGAGACACACACACACAACATCAGAGACACACACTCCACCTGCACCTGGGAGGCTGAGGAGAGACACACACACAACATCAGAGACACACACTCCACCTGCACCTGGGAGGCTGAGGAGACACACACACAACATCAGAGACACACACTCCACCTGCACCTGGGAGGCTGAGGAGAGACACACACTACGTCAGAGACACACACTCCACCTGCACCTGGGAGGCTGAGGAGAGACACACACACAACATCAGAGACACACACTCCACCTGCACCTGGGAGGCTGAGGAGAGACACACACACACAACATCAGAGACACACACTCCACCTGCACCTGGGAGGCTGAGGAGAGACACACACACACAACATCAGAGACACACACTCCACCTGCACCTGGGAGGCTGAGGAGAGACACACACACACAACATCAGAGACACACACTCCACCTGCACCTGGGAGGCTGAGGAGAGACACACACACACAACATCAGAGACACACACTCCACCTGCACCTGGGAGGCTGAGGAGAGACACACACACTACGTCAGAGACACACACTCCACCTGCACCTGGGAGGCTGACAGCGCAAACACACCAGTCGCGAGGGCAGGCGGGCGCCCAGCGCTTCACTTTCGCTCCCATGTTAATGGACGTAGCTGTGCTCACCGGCAGAAAGCAGGCGCTTGACTCGCGGGGTGGAAGCGATCTTTTTCGCTTTGGTTGGATTCAGTGGCGTGCGCCACGCGCATTTTCACAGAAATACACTCAATATCTGCATTATTACCACAGATATAGATGTTGTTCAACCAGCTAATGTGTCTGTATCTTTCCCAATACAAATAAACCATATTACTATACTTTTTCAGGAGTACAGTCACACTGATGATCATCATTCTAAAATGAATTCTAACATTCTAATTAATTATATAATAACTGGTTATACATGCAAAATAGACAATAGAACACTGGAACTGGAAATCTTTAAAAAAAATCTTCAAACGGGGACTGACTTCACAATAGACTAGGCATTAACAGCTGTTCCAATGTAAATGTGCCTTCCTCCGTGCACTTTCGCCCGCTCTGAAGTTGGACTCGGTGTGCCCGGCCACGCGCACTGTTTGTTTCATTGTCAGGTGAAAACCTTGTAACTCCAATCTTGTTCAAGTTCACATTTTTTTACTTGAAGTGAATGTTTTACATGGTTCATGTGCGCAAAATGTACCTATCTCAAGTTCGTCAGAGGGAAGCAACAGTTTAGATTAAAATGTATTGTCATCATACAGCACAAGTACAGTACAAGAAAATAAGTTTGGCATCCAACCAGAGTGCAAATGTAACAGTAAAGTGCAACAGTAATGTACAGGTGATTAAACTTGGTATACAATATACAAAGTAGTACTACTGAGTGATAGTGCTAATCAGGGTGTAACGGTATACAGAAGCCACGGTTCGGTACGTACCTCGGTTTTGGGGTCACGGTTCGGTACAAGAGGAAGAAAATATTTATAATTAATATTATTAAATATAATTATCTTATTAAGTTATACTTAGTTCCACCTAGGCTTGGCACGGTAGTCAGTGATACCAGTGTCATTCTGTGTTCAGGCATCCACTGAGTAAATTGCCTACTGCCCCCACCAGCCCCCACCCCCACCGGTGTATGCTTTCAGTTTCAGTTTCACTTCTAGAGTAGATTTAACTTCACGTGAGGCAGAGAAAGAAGACTCTAGAGAAGAGATGACATGTTACACAACAATGGCAGTGGATTTATTTTGGATTTAAACACAGCAGCAGCTCGACAGGAGAGGAGCTCAGCAAAAGTATGGTGTGCGTTTTTTTCTCTCTGATCAGCTGCGAGTGAAGGTCGCGTGGAATAAAGTTTGTGTGTAAAATAGCTAAGTTATCCTTTAATGAACCCCATCGTATCAGGGATTTTGTTTTCTCCACTCCACGCTTCATTTAGAGCCTTATCCTTTTCTGCCTTGAATCCCGTGCTTTCAGCCCTCTGTGTCCGTCTCAATTAACGTGGCTTCCGATTTGCTACCAAGAGGCACCAACCAGGCAAGCTTTCGTTATTTTAATGCAAGAGAGAAACTTGGCAAGACTCTCTTCTCCTGAGCTCTTGCCAAATTAGTTCAGTGACGTAAGTCAGCCTTGAGCTACACACAGACCCCGAGCAGCGGAGGGAGGTTTGTTTTATAGCAACACTACTATCCGACATCTAAGAAGGGAGATCCCCCCTTGAACGGCCCTTCTAAGGTTTCTACCCTCCACATTGCCTGTGGTGCTTTTCTCTTATTGCTAGGTTTTTTGTGAGTTTTTCCTTCCCTTCGCGTGGGGTATGCCTGGGAGTGTTGCATTCATTTAATTTATTTATTTTACATTCTATTTAGGATTTTCTGGTATTTTTGTCTTTGTTTTTGATTTATTGTGATGTTTCTTCTTGACTTGTTTAAAGAAGACGTGTCTGGCCCATGCGGACATTAACATGTGTTGTCGGGCCTAACAAATAAATTTGATTTGATTTGTGTGTGTGTTATTTGGCGAACAAGAAAATTATGAACATTTTCAGTAATGACCCTGTTGTGTTACAAACATATTTTGGGAAGGGGTGAATTTGGAGTTTTGAATTAAATTCTGCACGGAAAAATAAGTTTGTGGTTTTTAACGTACAGTTCGTTCGGTACACAGTAGGGCTGCACGATTAATCGTTTTTTTATCGAAATCGCGATTTGGAATGATGCAATTATCAAATCGCCACGCCTGCAATTAATTTTTTTTTTTTTAATTAAATAAAAAATAAAAATTTAACCAGGAAGTCCCATTGAGATACAAGATCTCCTTTGCAAGGGAGACCTGGCCAAGATGACAGCAATAACATTTGCAATACATCACACAGCAATAAAATGTGCGATACATCACACAAGAACATAATAAATGTGCATGTATACAATATACAATACATCACATGTAAACACAAAAATACAAAGCAGAATAGTCTATGATAGTAAAAGTGTATAATACAGGGTAATACAGTAATTTTGCAGTTGGGACCCGACTACAGAAAGCAGCAGCATTCTTCTTGTAGGAAGTTATGTAATACAGATTTAAATTCACCAAGAGAGACCGGGGTGTCTAAGTGGATAATGGTCCTGTAGCCCATTCCATGCCCAAGGTGCGAAGCTTGAGAAAGCTGTTCCTAGCTAACCCTGCTCAAGACAGAGAAAACATCTGAGCTGAGTAAGGAAAGGGTGGGGGGGAGCGGGGCTCGGGGGGGGGGGGGGGAGGGGGGGGCTATCTCTCTCTCTACTGGTTCAATTAATGTAGAAAAGTAGAAAAACGTTGCACTATAAAAACGAACTGGATAGTTGATGATAATAAACATTTAACTTCATTAGCTGAAGTATTCTAAGATAATTTAAGCCATTCTCCTTTTCTGTGTGTGCGTGTGTGTGTGTGTGTGTGCACGCATCTCATATCTGGTCTGACATCAGAGGAGTTTGATAGTATTTGCTGAGGATTGCCAGATAATGTTGATATTTAAACACAAAAAAATATATAATACAAAATAAATATACATGATCATGCAACATAAACAAATTTGTTGTAGGAACAGTTTGGGAGAGGGAGGTAAGGGGTTTTAGATTGTGTGTTGTGAAGTTTACTTCAGAGAGGGAGAGTAAAGTACAGAAAAAAAGGTACCGTTGGGTACCGTACCGGTACCGAGGTAAAAAGAAACATTTTCAGACTCGGTGTCCCGAACAGACCCACCGCGTAGGCCAGATGCAAGCCGCATTTTACAATAAACGTCTGTGGGGCTGCTTAAAAAAAATTATAATCGCAAATGTAATCGCAATATCTGTCCGAAAAATCGCAATTAGATTATTTCGCAAAATCGTGCAACCCTAGTACACAGTGCACGGTTCGGTACGGATAAGTGTACCGTTACAGCCCTACTAATCAGATATGTTAGTTGAACTTGTGGTACATGAATAAAGACGGTATGAGGGCAGGGTTTGAGACTCACAGTAGCAGGAGCCCAGTCTCTGAGCCAGAGCTGGCAGGCTGGAGGGGAGGCCTGAGCTCGGACTGTGTTCAGACACCCAGGGGAGAGACAGCAGGGAACACACTCGCCTCTGGAGCCCCTCCTCCCCCTGGCTGCTCACTGCACACACACACACACACACAGAGACACACACACAGAGACACACACACACAGAGACACACATGCACGCATACACAGAGAGAGAGACACACGCACACACACACACACAGAGACACAGAGAGAGAGAGACACACGCACACAGAGAGACACACAGACACACAAGAGACACACACAGACACACAACACACACACACACACACACAGACACACACAAACAACAGAAAGAGAAACAACGTCACATCAGCTGGAGAATGTTTTCTGTGGCTGGTGAGTTTGTCTCGTCTCTACTCAACTAGTCAAGTCAACTTTATTTAGGAAGCAGAAGCACGTTTAAAAACAACAGAATTGACCAGGCAGTGCTGCAGCTGCACATGGCCTTAGAACTAATAACATACATAGCATACATAGATTTTTCACATTACATTAATCGAAGATCAGTACATAGAAGAGACATATACTGTACACTATATACCATATACACTACAAAAAGTGTGTGTGTGTGTGTGTGCGTTCTTACTGGTCAGGTAAAGGATGGAGTCCAGGACCCGGACAGTGAGCCGATATGCAGACTTAATGTGGGCGTCACGGCCTGTGTCTGGATTAGCCCCTCCTTCTAATATTGATTGACAGCTATTCAAGGACCGGCCCAGAGTCTCAACGGGCACCCAGCGCAGAGGAGATGGACTGAGCCAAGGAGGAGAGAGACAGAGAGGGACAGAGAAGGAGTGATGATGAGGGATCCACCAGGTCACAGAGCCACACGGCACTCTGTGATGAGGGATCCACCAGGTCACAGAGCCACACAGCACTCTGTGATGAGGGATCCACCAGGTCACAGGGCCACACAGCACTCTGTGATGAGGGATCCACCAGGTCACAGGGCCACACAGCACTCTGTGATGAGGGATCCACCAGGTCACAGAGCCACACAGCACTCTGTGATGAGGGATCCACCAGGTCACAGAGCCACACAGCACTCTGTGATGAGGGATCCACCAGGTCACAGGGCCACACAGCACTCTGTGATGAGGGATCCACCAGGTCACAGGGCCACACAGCACTCTGTGATGAGGGATCCACCGGGTCACAGAGCCACACAGCACTCTGTGATGAGGGATCCACCGGGTCACAGAGCCACACGGCACTCTGTGATGAGGGATCCACCAGGTCACAGAGCCACACAGCACTCTGTGATGAGGGATCCACCAGGTCACAGAGCCACACAGCACTCTGTGATGAGGGATCCACCAGGTCACAGAGCCACACGGCACTCTGTGATGAGGGATCCACCAGGTCACAGAGCCACACGGCACTCTGTGATGAGGGATCCACCAGGTCACAGAGCCACACAGCACTCTGTGATGAGGGATCCACCAGGTCACAGAGCCACACAGCACTCTGTGATGAGGGATCCACCAGGTCACAGAGCCACACAGCACTCTGTGATGAGGGATCCACCAGGTCACAGAGCCACACAGCACTCTGTGATGAGGGATCCACCAGGTCACAGAGCCACACAGCACTCTGTGATGAGGGATCCACCAGGTCACAGAGCCACACAGCACTCTGTGATGAGGGATCCACCAGGTCACAGAGCCACACAGCACTCTGTGATGAGGGATCCACCAGGTCACAGAGCCACACAGCACTCTGTGATGAGGGATCCACCAGGTCACAGAGCCACACAGCACTCTGTGATGAGGGATCCACCAGGTCACAGAGCCACACGGCACTCTGTGATGAGGGATCCACCAGGTCACAGAGCCACACAGCACCCTGTGATGAGGGATCCACCATATTATACTGTGCGTGTGCATACTGAGGGATAAACATCTGTGCAAATAGCACATACCATACCACCAAAATCACACATTGGCCCATGCCTATGCCTACTATGACAACACATTTGTTCAGACAGGCTTTTGGTCATGCATAGGCACTTTTTTTCTTGTCCTCACTGTTCTATAGTTTGTTTTAATTAGTGACTCATGATTTTATCCAAATTCTTTTATTCTACTTTTTCTATCTGGTTTCACTGTTTTTAACTGCTGTTTGTTGTTGTTGTCATTTATTTCTGATTTTGTTTTTATTGTGTTTTTATATTAAGCTGTAGTGTAAAGCACCCTGTGCATTCGTGCTGTGAAGGGTGCTATATAAATAAAAGTCATTCATTCATACTAGACGCAAAGGATATCGGTTGTCAAGCTGCTTTTGTATGTTGTAGTGTTGTCACGATACCAACATTTTGACTTTGATACAGAAAGGAAAGGTAATGGAATATATTATTAGATGACAGAACATGGAAAATTCTTTATACAATTATTTAGTTCATTATAATTTAAACGCTATTGAATAATAGTTAATATATAGGAATTAATATAATGATTCTGTTAGAGCTACTGAGCTATATACTATAGGTACTGTCCATCAATATCTTCCTTTTGAATGAAATAGGTTCAGGAGAGATGTAGGGAGAGGGAGAGACACACACACACAGAGAGACACAGAGACACAGAGAGAAACAGAGATTCTCAGCCCCCCTTCCCTCACTATGCCTTTGAGCGTTCTCAGTGATTAGCGTTAGCAGTAGTTAGCGTTAGCAGGTTAGCTTAGTTGGAGTACTCAGTTAGCAGATAACATTACAGTAGTTAATGTTTTTAGCGCGACGTGGGTATACAGGACTGGCGAGGATGCAAAGCATGTTAGACCATTGGAACCGCTGCTCGCGGAGTTTTCGTTGCACATAGAAGCAGACTCGAGATGAGTTGTTACAGAGCTGGTCCACGCTGCTCCGTGTCTATTATGAAATGACAATTGAGCAGTTGACACGGCCACTACACACAAGACTATTACTTGCACACTGTGCTCCTAAATGATTTTTCCGGTTCGCACAAATCTATTTTTAGGGGTAAATGCGAGTGAAATGCTCGCACTGTATAGCACTTATAGAATACTCTAATATGCTCATATGGCTCCCAATATTTGTACACGCCAGAGTGGCTGAGTAGCCTCTGTAATTTACCAGCCAAAGAGGAAATCTACACGCCATTGGCGTTTGCTTATTTTGTTCCCTGCTGGTAGGACAGCAGCAGAGTGTGTGTGTGTGTGTGTGTGTGTGTTACCTGGTAGGACAGGAGCAGTGTGTGTGTGTTACCTGGTAGGACAGGAGCAGTATGTGTGTGTGTTACCTGGTAGGACAGGAGCAGTATGTGTGTGTGTTACCTGGTAGGACAGGAGCAGAGTGTGTGTGTGTGTGTGTGTGTGTGTGTGTGTGTGTGTGTGTGTGTGTGTTACCTGGTAGGAGAGGAGCAGAGAGCTGCCAGGTTGAGGATGAGAACCAGTCCTTCCAGACCATTGACTGTCTGGAGGGTCTGGGGCTCAGAGTTCAGGGAGGTCAGTATCTCATCCAGCCGGCTGCTCACCGACGCCCACACCTCGCTACGCACACGCATGTCCATCTCCCTACACACACACACACACAATTGTACTTGCATTGCATTGACTCAGATTCATTCCTTATAGCCCCTAACCATAACCCTTTCACTGCCGCACTACCAAACGGTTAACCCTTTCACGGCGACCGTCGGTTGTGTGATAGTAAAGGGTTAACCTTCTGTTGCGTGGCAGTGAAAGGGTTAACCTAACAAAAATCAGCTTTTTCCAAATTGGGGACGGTGCCAAATTGGACAAGCCGTTCCCAATCAGCTGGTCTTTAGTCTGAAGTGTGTCCCTGATTTTAAGCAAAGTCAGAAACACACACACACGGACACAGGAGCCAAAAACTCCTCCCACAGCAGATTCCGCTTCCAGATGATGGTGGGAAGGAAGAGGACATTCAACCACACACACACACACACACACACACACACACACACACACACACACACTACAAGGTGTTATAAAATATTTCTGCACTCACATGGCCTGGGTTTTCTTGATCTTGCTGACTGAGGGGGTGACAGGTACGCAGGGTCTCTTAGCAACCGTCTCTCCCTCCTCCTGCACCTGTGTCACCATAGCAACCTCAGCCTTCAGCGCAATGTGGAGAAACCCCTCCGCACACTGGAAAACACAAACGACAAGAGAATTCTTAACTTTCAAGAGTTTTATTTGTCACATACATACACAAGACATGTAGTGAAATGTAGGTGGCCATGCCCACCTAGATTGTGCAAAAAAAAAAAAGGCACAGGAATCAAATACAATGCTAAACGTAAGAAGTAAAAGGTAATAAGTAATAATATACAAATATACAGTGGGTTCAGAATATTGTAAAGATATATACAGTTGTTTTTTTAAGGTAAGTTGCCTTTTTGTAGTGTTATGTACAGTATGTAGGGTGTGTGGGAGAGTAAGGGAGGAAGTGTAGTGTGTGCGTGTGCGTGTGTGTGTGTTCATGTGTGCTCATGTGTGCTTGTATGTGGAGAGATGAGTGTTCCTAGGGCTGGGCGATATAACGATAACGATAAATATCGTGATATATTTTAATAATCGATATCGAATATCGAAATTTAAAAAAAATCGAAAAATCGTTTTTTTTTTCTTTTTTTTTTACCTGCAACAGGGCAGTTTTAAAACCAGAGACAGTGGACAGACTTGTCTTTCTTGCCTGCAACTTAAAGTAATGGCTTTGCTTGTCCAAATGACAATACTGACCAAATTGAGATTTATTTTTCTCTTGTCCATTTATTTTGTTTGCTTTCTAATTTAAAATACAGTTTGAAACCGTCTGTACACAGTAGGCTATATGTGCTAGCAGAACTAGACTCCAGTCACGGTGGTTTGTCCACTAAAAAAGCGCCAAAAGATCGAAAATAAACTAGCAGAGCCAGAACTGTTCAACTCCCCTGGAGCCACAGCCAGCAGAGAAGCCAGTTTACTTTAGCTTTTAAACCAGCTGCAGCCTGAGAACTGGAGTGTGAGGGGATGTAACACTAAAGATGGCGGCAATGACAAAGAATTGCTGAAAAATAAACATACATCTGTTGTTTAAAAAAAAAGAAAAAAAAATTTAATACTTATAACAATTCGATAATTATCGATATAGAGAAATATGATAACATTATCATATCGTTATCGCGATATGATTTTTTTCCATATCGCCCAGCCCTAAGTGTTCCGATGGCCTGGGGGAAGAGGCTGAGTCTGAGTCTCTGTTTTCACTGCATAAATGTGGAGGCGCTTGCCTGACCGCAGCAGTTTGAACTAGGGATGCCCCGATCGATCAGCCAACGATCGTTATCGGCCGATAATCAGTATAAATATGCGATCGGTGATCGGTGATAATGCTTTATTTTCGCCGATCGTCAAAACCGATCTCACTCGCTGAGTTCTGTCTCAGACACCGGGAGCTGCACACACTCACTCCCACACAGTGGTGCGGCGTCTGCTCCTCCCTCCAGCCCCTCCCGCACGCATGTAAACACGGGTCTAGTGACAGTCTAGTCTAGTAGTGGGACGGGAGGACGGCGTCTCCCTGAGCTAACGTTAGCTACCGTTACAAAATGACCCAGTCAACCCCCCCCCCCCCCCCCCACCCCCCCCCCCCCCCCCCCGACACACCACTAAACCGCCTCGGCCAGTCCTTTGTACCGGCGGCCATCAGGCTCCACAACAGTGGGCAGGGACCGCTGCCAGCCGCTGGAGAAATGTGTCTGACTCTGACTCTTACCACCTTACCTGCACGGACTACAACGTATAACATATATCATGCTAGTTAGGGTACCTTGTGTATACTGCATCTGTGTATACTGTATACTTTACTTACCCTACTCATCGTATATATTCATATTCTAAGTGTTATTGACCATATTTATTAGGGGTGTAACGATGCATCGATTTTAAAGTGACGATTCAACTGCATCAATTAGAAAATGTTAGAATCGATTATAATCGAAATTAATTTAAAAAAAATTATTGTTTTTATTGACCTATAGTCCATTCATGCTGAGTGAATCAGTTCCCCCAGCCACATTTGTGTATTCAACCATTTTTGGGGAATTAACTGATGGAAAATTTATCGAATCGAATCGTGGTCAAATGAAGAGATTTCATGATGCATTGAATCGTTGCCTGAGGACACGTAATCTAATTTAATCGTTGTGAGGTTGCATCGTTACACCCCTAATATTTATTGTAAAGTATAATATAATACACAGACCCTCATCTGCACCTTTGATTACACTACTTGCTCATATGCGTATATTGAGAGTAAATTATATTGTTATACTGCTTATTTTGACTGTACTATAGTTTTATTGCCTATATATTTATGTCTTCTACTATTACCCTGCCCATACCTGTACCTCCCCTCCCCCATGCTGCTATGATGCCTGAATTTCCCCAAGCGGATCAATAAAGGAATATCTCATCTCATCTAGTGTCGCATCTTACCTCCGCCAGGTTCTCTGTTCCGATGGTGCGCGTGAGGCTCCTGCAGACCTCAGTCACTCTCAGTCTCCTCAGCGAGGCAGGGCTCTCGTAGCCCAGGGTGAGGGAGAGCAGGAAGCTGAAGAGGAGGCACAGAGACCGGGCGACCTCCGACCCTAGCCTCAGGCTCGCACCTCCCAGAGTGCACACACACTCCAACAGCTGTGCCAGGAGGACAGGCTCAAACCGCGGCGTACGCAGGTTCGAGTCCCCTGTGGACCGGAACACGCAGCGGGTCAGACTGAGCAGCTCCCCCTCGTACGGCTCGTCTAGGCGCTTGGGGGCGTGTGCATCCGCGGTGTGCGCGTGAGAGTGCATGTCCAACAAACGCAGGTAGGCGGCGAAAAAACCCTGGCTCTGCCTCTCGGGGAACCCTCCCAGCTCCACCAATCGCCTCAGCATCACCATGGAGATCTTCCTCAGCTTGGCATCGCCGATGGCCAGGAAGGCGCAAGCCACTTCCCAGGCCACGCCCACGTCGCACCGAGAGACCACTCCCCTCAGGGCGTCGGTCAGGACACCCAGTGTCACGGCGGCCAGCGTCTCCGCGGTGACGGGAGAGGAGAGCAGGAGGGGGGAGGGAGTGAGGTAAACGGAGGCGACGTCGGGGGAGAGGGAGAAGGACTCGAGCATCACGGGCCACCGGGGGTTGTCGGTTCGACCGCCCGCTGGTTGTGGCGGTCCTCCCGATGCGGAGACGTGGCTGGAGAGGACGTCGCCGAGGTCCTGAGTCAACGTGAGCAGCTCCTCTGTGAGGGAGCGGAAGATGACCGGCGCTCTGACTCGGTGCAGGTGCAGCAGGGAGCAGAGCACGGCGGAGACCCGGGCCTGGAGGACGTCACAGTCTGGAGCCGCGGCCAGCATCAGCAACCGTGCCACCACCCACCTGCTGAAGTCTACAGAGACAGAGAGACGAAGACATTCTCCTTAGGAATAATATTCACAAATGTACTAAGCAGTAGATTTTAGAAGGTCCTTCTTGACAGATTAATTTGCAGAACTTTCACAGATTGGTCCTGAAGCCCTATGAGGATGAGACGACTAGCACAGCTCTTAGTGCTTCAAACCTCAAGTCAGTTACTCTTTAGAAGTGATTATACATTTTTTTCTTTCGTTTTTTTTCATAACACAATGAGTTCATATGCACTTGTATGTGAATGAAAATCTTTTAAATATATATATACTATATATCTTCAACCAATATCTGAAATGAAAAAATAAAAACGAACCATACTGTCATGCACTTGTCCTAATAAACTAACCTACACTGTAGCACTCAACACTTTGATGAACATTGTTACTCAGCTGATAAGAGTTGTGCCCTTCCTGATGACTTGTCGTACAGAACTTGTAAGTCGCTTTGGATAAAAGCGTCAGCTAAATGACTAATTGTAAATGTAAATATATATACTGTGTACACCAACCTTCGTACCGTCTTTTACCATCATGCACTTTGCTACTAAATAATTTCTTTACTACCTACTATACTACTAATATGTCTCTCTACTACTATGCACTGAACACTGCAACACCCACGTTTCAACACTGTTTGATGAACATTGTTACTCAGCTGAAAGAGTTGTACCTTTCCTGCTGACTGTTGCACAGAACTTGTAAGTCGCTTTGGATAAAAGCGTTCAGCTAAATGACTAAATGTAAATTGTATGTCGGTGCACATCTCTTACTGTATCTTCCAATACTTTGAAAGCTGCAGTGCACATAATTAAAAGTGTTGCATCTTATGAAGGTAGAGGTCTCACGTGAACAACCCAGCGCGGTGTCCGTGTACTCAGCAGGCGGACAGGCGGGGTTGACGAACATCAGAGGGGAAGCCGTTATTAAGTACTTAACGAAGTCTAGCTGGAAGCCACATTCGTCCTGGAAGCTGGACTTCTTCTTCAGCCCCTGCACCACTGGAAGAACACACACGAGCAACAACAGAGTTCAAGTTGAAGTTGTTTTATTGGTCACATATAAAGGTACATTACAGTGAAATGCTTGGTTCTGTATGAGCCTCCTGAGATTGTGCTTCATACAGTAAAAAGTAAAAGAATAAAGACCAAACACTATACAAGAAAACATACAATATACAAAACTAAAAATGTACAAAATGCAGTGCAAATCTTACAATGTGTTGTAGTGTTAAAGTGAATGTTAAAGGTGAATGTTTAAAGTGAGTGTGTGCATGTGGATGTGTGTGCAATGAATGTGGAATGGATGGGTTAGTGTTGCATACAGTCATTGAGCGGGAGTACATCTTTGAGATACTGTGATTACTAGGATAAACTAAATTATTATAGACAACTGTAATGAAGACACGACTTTTATTTTGATTAGTTGTGTCGTCTTAACACAGCCACTGGAGTCTGTCATGATCTATGCGTAACAGTACTGTATATTTGCATATCATATGTCACAAATGTAACAGTACTACATACCTGTTATATGTCATTTATGTCCCTATGCCATAAATGTCATGATGTCATGCATGTTGTGTATGTCATAAATGTCACTATGAATTGAAAATGTGGGACCCTGATGTAAACAAGACAAACTCATTTCTCTGGTCTGCATCCCCTTAACTTAACAATTGTGTGTATTGAGCCGTACTGTATTGTTTGTACCCATTCTGCAATCTGTTAAATAAAGTTCTCATTCATTCATTCATTCATTCGCTCTGGCGTGAAAGTAACAAGACTCACCGACATCCAGAATCCCGTCAATGAACTGACAGAGAATCTGTCGGGGCTTCTGCACCGCCTGGTTGTATTCGGCTGCGTTGGCACTGCAAGTGTTAAAAAAGTGTGCATGAATGAATTAACACTTTGGGTGCCGGGACACGTCTTCTCACGTCTTTGCTGGCCATGCTAAAGTTGCCGGGGGACGCTGTACAGCGTCCTTATATCAATATTTCAAAAATCTGCGATCGGATTCATAATGTCCCTCCGCTGGCCTGAGATCCACCAGCAGGACCCACTGAGCTCTCTGGCGGTTCAGGAGCGCCATCTGGTGGCCGATCGGCGCAACCGCTTAACAGGAAGCGCAGTAGAGGTTTTGCTAGACGTCCGTATTGCTTCCGGCCACTCGGTACATGTCCTGTGACTCTAGCTCGTCACACTACATAGCGATCGATTGCCAATAACTCGATAAACAACATGATTTGGACGTATATACCATTATACAAGCTGGAGATGGACCGGGTAATAATATATCCCATAATGATAAAATTTCTACTCGACGATGATCGCCCAACGGCGCGCGGAGACTGGGGTGAGTTTCAGCGTGTAACGTTACCGTCTTCGATAATAACTGATATTATCAACATTTGACCCACATTAGATGATTGGTATAACGCTGCCCACGGAATTATAAACGCCCCCTCGCCCATCCGGTCAACATCAGATGACGTGTAGTAACTTCTAGAAGTACGTCTAGTTGGAATTTTTTATATCGCGCTGATTGCCATCAAACTGTATTTCATCATCAATATAATGCATTTGGGGCTATATATCACGTTCTGGAGAAAGCTGCAGAAAGAGATGAAAACATACTTATACATTAGACCATACTTTACTATGAATATGTGAATGAAAAAGTTTAACGTTGCTACACAATGCACAATACATATAGGACTTTGAATGGGCCCTAATAATGGCAATGTAGCAATAGAAGTTAAAAAGTTATAGCCCTGCAAAGAAGGGGACTTTCTCCATAGACAAATAGCGCTGGCAATCTATGGTATATCCTTAATTTAACCTTAGGCAACCAAAGTGTTAATGAATGAATGAAAACTTTATTTAACAGATTGCAGAATGGGTACAATACAGTACGGCTCAATACACACAATTGTTAAGGGGATGCAGACCAGAGAAAGACGTTTGTCTTGTTTACATCAGGGTCCCCCATTTTCAATTCATCATAATATATGACATACATGACATTTATGGCATAGGGAATGAATGAAAACTTTATTTAACAGATTGCAGAATGGGTACAATACAGTACGGCTCAATACACACAATTGTTAAGGGGATGCAGGCCAGAGAAAGACGTTTGTCTTGTTTACATCAGGGTCCCCCATTGGAACATACATGTCCCATTGGGACATACATGACATACAGGTATTTAGTACTGTTACATTTGTGACATATACGATATGCAAATATATTAGGAAAACGTGGTTAAACGTATAACATGTAACACCGCACAGGCAATAAATCCATCAAAGTGTGTTTTGTTGAGTTAGCTTCGCTTAGCTAGCCAGTGTTAGTTGTTAACGTTGGTCACCTGCCCAGCTCCAGCAGAGCTTGTACCATCGCCTCCATCTTTACAATACTAGAGACTTTCTCCGCGTGTTACTGTTACTGTTTGAGAAACTCCCTCATGACAATGAGGTGAGGATGATGAACCATCTTCGGCTAATTGTGAAACATGTGCACGACTTCTTCTGAAAGCCTTTCGAACATGTTCAATTCGCTCCAAAATGATGTTTTGGTTTTGGTTTTGGTACGGCAACGACCGTGGCTCAATCTGAATGAGAATTGCGCGATGAAAACAACTCCCCCACGCGGACACATTATGTTACAGCCTGTTTGTGTACTCCAATACTAAGTTACGTCGCCAGAGACAGCACTGTCGTCATTACGCGTGTAACGCATGCGCAGTCACACACATCGTGTTTCTATGAGTGCATTTGTTGTGGTCGTGGATTTGTTCTATTCAGTAGCTGTGGAAGAGCCCCGGTCCAACTGAGCCAAAGTAAGACCATTTGGACGTTTACGTTAAGTTTTCTGCGGTTGTTCTGGTCGCATGGGGGCTTTTATTAATCGACACTACTAACATTAACGTTAGCATTGAACAGTCTGAAAACATTAATTCACAGCCAGCTGCCATTGTCTCTTTTATCAGCAGCGTTTCTGTGTTTTATCATGTTGCTGGAAGTTAAAACCTTCTACAATGTCGTGTCTTCGTTTCTCTGCAAACCGTAACTTAGCTGCAACGTTGCATGAAAAAGATGCACCTTTGTTTTGAAGTGTACATCACACGGATCCGTATGAAATATAGGTTGAAGTTGCCGCGACAATGATCTCATGTGATGCTGCAGACGGATAAACCGCCAATAGAGACTTTGCACGAAATGTCTGTGTAGTTGACTTTCTTCCAACATGGCTGACTGTTACCAGTGATGGTAAACAGTCAGATGGTGTCTACATAACATTCAGTTGGAAACACTCAAATAAGCTCTGTTTGCCCTCAAAGGATTCTAAACTCGCATTGACTTTGCATTGCAGTGAGAGGAGAAGCTGGCAAATTGGCATCCCAGGTACACAAGCAGCTCATGTGACCTGACTCAGTGGGCCTACAGCTTTGGAATTGGAACCAAGTCAAATCTTCTGCTTATCATCTAGGTAAGAAGACAAAAAAACATATTCAGTGTTGAAAATGTTATCCCTCATCACCTGCTTGAAAATGACATCTGCTATTTCAAGATTATGCCACGTTTCACATGCATTTGCAAAAAGAAAATAAATTACATTTTATAAATTATAATGGCAGTAAAGTTACATTTGGCTGACATTCACATTCATAAAACTAAGGAGTCCACAGTAGAGCCTGAGTCCTGACCAATATATCGCTCAGCCGGTATTGGCTTTTCACAGAAAAATCGGTATGGTCACAGATATATCAGTATGGTATCAGGACGCACTGTTGTGAAGGAAGGGTGCGCTGCATTTACAACACGAGACAAAATGAAAGCAAACGCGGCATGTCATACAATAATCGTTTTATTCCGATTATCTTGTTTTCATGATCGTGGGAAGACAAAATCCTAATTGAAATTGAAACTTGATTAAATCGCCCCGGGCCTAGCACTGTATTGCTGATACATTATGGCTACAAAGTTTCCTAGTAAACTTGATTGCATCCTGGATTTCCCTATTTAGTATACTTCCATTGTTTTAAATAGTGTATCCATCTCTGACTTTTCTTATGTTTGTCCTTTACCGGTATTCACTCTTTCCTCAGACAGACGGCCAGCAAGCAACCATTGTAAACAACAAAGAGAAATTTGATTAACGCAACCAATGGAGAAGCGTGTCGCGCAGAGAAGAAAACTGGGTAGAGAAAGAATGAGAAACAACCGCATGGCGGAAACGCCAGAGGAGACGGACTGCCGTCGGGCCTGCGCCAGAGAAGGCAAACGCAGGCGCATGGCGGCCGAATCGCCAGAGACGGCAGAGCGCCGTCGAGCCGCGCAGCGAGAGAACACGGCGCGGTACAGAGCGCAGAAAAGACGAGCGTCGCCAACGGAGCATCGCCAAGACTCCGCGGTGCAGCGCAGAGCGCAAAAACGAGCCAAGTCGTGGAGCTGCACAGTGCGCAAGCAAAACCAGAGGGTGCAGAGCGTCGGCGAGCTGCTGGAGGAGCCAGGATGCATAAAGCCAGACGGCCAACAAGACCAGTGGGTGCAGAGCGTCGGTGAGACACTAATAAAGACAGAATTAATCAACCCGTTAAGCCCAGAGGCCTTTTGACTGTGGTAGTAGGTTCCACATACAAAATATGTATGACAGTCAGATATTTCCAATGATCATACAGGC
This sequence comes from Notolepis coatsorum, assembly GCF_963971535.1. NCBI lineage: Eukaryota > Metazoa > Chordata > Actinopteri > Aulopiformes > Paralepididae > Notolepis > Notolepis coatsorum. The sequence goes on from NC_140166.1 coordinate 213,235,942, forward strand.
TGTTCTTCCCATTGGCTCCAATTCTTCAGGTTTAGAAATGTACACCCAGTAGGGCTGTCTTAAATACTTCGAAGCTTCGTTCGATGGCACAAGCTTCGAACATAAAAAAAAAACGAAGTTTAAAAAAAAAGAATAATAATAAAAAATATTAATTTCTTTTTTTTCTTTTTACTTCGGTGTGTGTGTGTGTGTGTGCATGGGGCCATTGGGTGGGGCCCGGGGACAAATACACTGGAGGAAAGTAACCCAGCTCAGCACTGCCCAAATTATATCATCACTATTGCCTGTTTGAAGGATATCATCCTCAAACACATATACACCACCTACACGCCTATTCTCAGTCCTTGCCCCACAATGGTGGAATGAACTACCCACCCCAGTTAGGACAGCCGAATCCCGTCCAATCTTTCGCAGTCAACTAAAGACGCACTTCTTCAACCATTATATGAAAAAAAAAAAAAAAAAAAAATCGAACCCTAACTAACCTTACTGTCATGCACTTGTCCTAATAAACTAACCTACACTGTAACACGCAACACTTTGATGAATATTGTTACTCAGCTGATAGAGTTGTGCCCTTCCTGATGACCTGTCGTACAGAACTTGTAAGTCGCTTTGGATAAAAGCGTCAGCTAAATGACTAAATGTAAATGTGAATGTAAATGCCTTGTAGAATTCCACACATAAGAAAGAAATATACTGGGATGAATAAACAAAATAGGAAATAAAATGTAGAAATGCATGCAATACATAAATAAATATGAATCTCCATATATGAAATAGAACATTTAGATAAGGTGCTACTGAGATGTTTTGGTGAGTTCTTTGTTTTTTTGTGGAAGTAGCCCTTCTTAAAAATGCATGAACATTCACTGATAATTGGTCTGTAGTGGAGTCTACAAGGTCTACATTGCCGGACCATGTAGAATCCGGACCTTGTAGACTGACATCATTCTGTGCATAGTTTAGTCTACACAGGCCATATTTCAAATAATCAAAATCTTACTTCATTCATCTTAAACATTCTTGATTTGGGGGATTGGTAGTTCCCATGAAATCTGAAGTTGTTCAAACGACAACAGCGATCCACCTTGAATTAAATCACACAGCCGTGTTGGCTGCGTCACAGTCACGAAAGGGGCTACTTAATTCATTAATCCAATCCACTTTATTTATAGAGCACATTTAAAAACAACAAAGTTTACCAAAGTGCTGTACAAGTCCCACAACATAAGATAATATATATATATATATATATATATATATATATATATAAATAAATAAATTTATACATTTTTTTTATTCGAAGTGTAACTGAGGGGTACAATTCCCTGATTGTATTGTTAGATATGATATTTAATACCACTACCTCTTGTACTTTAACTTCTGGCCATCCAGTACATGATATAAGTATGATGAACACTTTCCCACCTGATGAAACGAATCCACACAAATGTACAAATCGAATATTTAATATAGCAAAAGGTATATACAACGTTCACTTGTTTACACTTATGATTTGAAATATGCACTTGTATGGCAAATGAGTATTCGTAGGTAAATCAACATTGAATGTCCAATCTCTGGTTACGCAGGGAGTAAGTATACAACCTGGATATTTAGGAAACTATAGCGATGGTACTTAAATGATTATAGCTGGATACACTAAGGGGGGGGGGGGGGGGTCCCGCTGGTTGTAAGACAGTAGGAGGGGGGGGTTCGAGAAGCCGCTGGCGGTATCCCATCTGGCCGACGGTTTCTTGGGAGAATTCAAAGTCTTGAACACGGTGCCCACAGAACCTCGGTCCGCAGACGAATACAGCTGGACCCTCTGGTGGACGGTAGCTGCCGGTCCACAACGGAGAGACGTGAGGCGACCTCACTGGTGTAGAGCGCCGTCTCACCTGGAGTCCTCTCCGGGGGGTAGTTCCAACACTCCGCAGTGTTGGCCGTTATCCATGGAATAATCAAAGCACCCAAAGCATAATCCAAGCCGTGGAAGGCTCGCCGTCGTCCCGGTAGAGTAATCCAATATACAGGTCCAGTCGCCCTGGCCCGGAGCTCCTCGGATGCAAGCACCACTAGGGGTCTGCCCAGCCTGGTTAAGCGTCCAGATAACGTCAGGAACGATGGGGGTACTGATAACTTTATAACTCTAACCGAACGATGCACCATACATAAATAGACTATTATTAGCTTAATAGAATACGTCCAACTCGACGGTATAGTGCCAAACTATGACTATTCAACTATTAATCTACACGATATCTCAATGCCTATTCTGAGGCCAAGTAGGCCTTACTACACCACACGTGCGTCGTGGGTGAGGCTTCGCGTCTGTCACTCTGTTGGAGGGTAAAGAACTGGACTAAAAGGAAGTTCTACTTTACTTGCGCCATATATATATGCGCTATGAACAAATAGTACCATTCGTATTTCGCCAGACATATTCCTGCGTGGAACCGGGGCTTGCCACGACATGTTGGGCGGCACGATTGAACTTGAACCTAGGGGTATGGCAACCTGGCGCCAGGTTCTCGTCCAATGGTAGAATGAAACTATTATGGGCTGTTTAGTAGACTAAAGGGATATTCAGTGCATATTGTACAAGGAATATACAGGGGATATCAAACGATATACAAACACTATTTAAATATATATATATAAATAAATATATATATTCGGTTTAATCTGATCCTTCACAACAGCCGCCCCCTAATTAGTCCCACCTAATTAGCTAAGCAGAGACAGATTAACCGCACTGTCTACCACTCAAGGTCCGCTGTAAGGGTCAGTCAACTCACAAAGTCATGGGGTCATGGTCATCATCGATAGTATCTGGGAGTCGGGGCAGTTCTATGAGCCTCGCCACGGGACGTGTGTACGTGCGCCCTTGGACGAGTACTTCAGCTGCTCGGACCTTGCCATCGGCACCGGTGATCACTTTGCTTACGCGGCCAGCCGGCCACATAGCTCTGGGTAGTGACTGGTCGATAATCATGACGACTGTTCCTTCTGTCAAATTGTCTCTCTCTTTTACCCACTTCTGGCGGGTCTGTAGAGACGGTAGGTAGTGGAGCAGTCTGCTGTCTGATGGGACGGGGTTTCCTCCCTGTAGACAGTCTAGCTCATCTGGGAACGAGTCTCTCTGGGCTCGTTGTAGTAGAAGAAGTTCTGCTTCCTCGTAGTCAGCTGCTGACATGTCAGTGGTGGACTGAATCTCTGGGTGGTGCCGCAGGAATGTTCTTTGCTGCGCACTCTCTAGGGTAATGCAGTCATCTATGTTGGGGTCTGTGGAGGCGACTGTGCTCAGTCCACAGAACATAGGTTTCTTGTTCTCAGCCTCCTCGTTACTTGCTTCCCGTGGGGTGGGCGTGGGCCACTCTCCTTCCGGGAGCCCGAGGAATTCTGGTCCGTCACTGTAGATGTTGCGACGGGTTAGGTCATCCAGAGACATTCCCCGGGTGATGACGTCAGCTGGGTTGTGTTTGGTGTCCACATACCGCCAACTCGCTGCTTCTGTTAGCTCTTGAATCTCAGTGACTCTGACTCCCACGAAGACTTTGTATCTGCATGAATCAGACTTGATCCATGTGAGTACTGTCGTGGAATCTGACCACAAGATTGTTCTGTGCACCGGAATGGTGAGTTCACGTTGGATTAACGTGGCTAGATGCGCTCCTGCTAGGGCTGCGCAGAGCTCTAGACGTGGGATAGATTGTTGCTTACGTGGGGCTATTCTTGAGCGGGCCAGGATGAAAGCAGTGTGTATCTTTCCTCCCTTCTCTTGGGCACGCAAGTAGGCCACCGATCCGTAGGCTACTTCGGAGGCGTCGCTGAAGACGTGTAGATCAATCTCGCATGTCTCTGGCCTCACTGTGGATGGGAAGTAGCTGCGGCGTATATTGACGCCTGGGAGTGAGCGGAGTTCCGTCTCCCACTCTCTCCATGTTGAGGCAAGGTGTGCGGGTATTGGGTCGTCCCAGCCCTGGTCCTTGTCCCATAGTGCTCGTACAATCATCTTTGCCCTGGTGGTGTAAGGTAGAATACATCCCAACGGGTCATATTGTCTGGCGAGTGTTCTGTACACACTCCGTCTGGTGGTCGGTATCGCCGTCGACCTCCCCTGCTCTGGAGCCAAGGGTTTGTGTCTATAGTGGAGCGAGTCTGTTTTGAAGCGCCAGACTAGTCCTAGTGTCATTTCTTGGGCTTCTCCTGGGATGGTCGCCATCCAGGTTTCGCTGCTGGCAGCCTTGTCCGCGGGGGAGAGGCTGCGCAATACGTGCGGGTCACTGCTGGCCCACTGCCTGAGATCAAAGCCGCCTTTGATCAGGGAGGCGCGTAACTTGATTAGGAGAGTCTCGGCTTCTTCTTGAGTCGAAACGCTTTGTAAACAGTTGTCCACGTAGAAACTGTTCTTCACACTGTGTTGGACCTCTTCATCTGCTGTTGGGTCCTCTGCGACGTGTTTCTGTAGTGCAAATGTAGCACAGCACGGGCTGCATGTGGTTCCGAAGGGGAGTACTTCCCACTGGTAGATGGCTGGGTTCTCATCTCCGATCCTCTCTCTCCACAGGAACCGCAGCAGGGGCTTGTCCTCCTCTACTAGTCTCACCTGCAAGAACATCCCTTTGATATCCCCGCTGATAGCCACCTTGTCCTGGCGGAAGCGCAGTAGCACGCCTAGTAGGGAGGGGCCGAGTGTGGGGCCGGGCAAGAGCTCTTTATTCAGATTTTGGGATCCGATCTGGTAGCTGCAGTTAAACACAATGCGATCCTTGCCGTTGTGATGGACCTTGTGATGCGGCACGTACCATGATTCGGTCGTCTGATCGGCCTCTTTAATGTCAATCTTTGTTACGTGTCCCGCTGTGATTAGCTTCTCAATCTCAGCGCGGTACACACTCTCTTGAGCGGGGTCTTTGGCTAGGCGCCGCTCCGTGTTCAATAGATAGCGCTCCGTGGCGTCTTTCTTTGCGTGAAAGGTGGGCATTCCCTCTCGCCTCAGGAGTGGAGTTGCGTATCTCATCACTCCGCCGACTGTGACTCTCTTTGTCCCCTGCTCGAGTAGGTTGATGGCGTAAATGTCTTCTTTAGAACGAATATCTTTCTTTTCGTTCTTAAAGGGCATTGTCTCTAGTGTCCATAGCCTCTCGACATGCTGCAGGAGAGTGGTGTCTTCTTCTGTCGTTCTGGAGTGGAGGCAGCTAGTGGCTGCTGTTCGGTTGAGAGATTTAGCGAGGGGGCCTTGTAGGGTCCACCCTAGGCGGGTCTCGACTGCTGCAGGACAGCCTCGGGGTCCTGTATGGACCCGGTCAATCGGGACTATGAGTTCTGCATGGTCGGAGCCTATCAGCAGGGTCGGGGTAGCGCCGTCTATGAGCGGGATAGGTAATTGGCGCAGGTGCACATATTTATCCATCAACTTGGCGACAGGGTAGGTGTACTGCGATAGTCCTATTTCTTGGCTGGTGAAAGCATTTGTAATCTTGTACCGTCGCTCTGGCTGCCCGTTTGCTGCGATAGTGAAGGAGACATTCTCGCCCTTTATCGTCTTTAAATCTCTTCTTATTGTCCGAATCGTCATTTCGTTCTTGCTCCCCCGCAGTCCCAGCTGGGCCGCAGCGGACGCGAGCAGAAGGGTCTTCTCTGACCCGTCATCAAGGACGGCGTAAGTGTCCATGACTTTATCTTGGTAGCTCAATGTCACACGGACTACCTTTAAGAGCACTTGGGCGCCGCTGCTGCTGGCGGGGTCAATGTACATGACACTTGCCTTGGTGCCGCGCGATGGTGCAGGTGGAGGCTGTCTTCTGTTACTGTCGTGTAGTATATCTAGATGGGCTCCATCGCACCGACTGCACCTTTTCTTTAGGCGGCATTCGGCTGCCATGTGTGGCCGCGCACATCGGTAACAGCGCCTGTTGGACTTTATCCATTGACTCACTTCTTCTGCATTCATCTTTGTGAATAGGTCACATTGTGACAGCCAGTGTTCTTTCTCACAGTAGGGACACGCTATCTTCCACTTCTCTTTTCTCGAGGGGGTGCTGTGACTCTTACTGCTCGGTACTGACTCTGATTGGTGCATGACAGTCACCGATCTTCTTCCATCATTTATTCTCCTGGGTCCCTCTCTGGAGCTTGGCGTGCTCCGCCCGAATGTATCCAGTCGTAAGCTGCTGACTTCTCTCGCCAAGAAGTCGGCTAGATCAAGGAGGGATGGCTCGGGGCCGTTGGGGTCCCGGTAGTCTCTCTGCCGCCTAAAACGCTCCTGTCTTGCGGGTGGCAGCTTCTCCAAAATCCTCTCGACGTTAGAGTTGGCGTATAGCTCATGCATGCCCTTCTCCCGTTGCGCTCCCAGCATCCCTACCAGGGACTGCACTTTGATTGACAGGTCGTCTAATGAGCGATTGTCTGTGGCTGGGGGTAGGCGATCAATATGCCTTATCTCTTGGATTACGTAATCCCATATACGTCCATATCTCTGGTCCAGCGCCGCTAGGGCCGCTGTGTATGGTGTCGAAGAGGTGGCATAGGCTAGCGCTATATTGTGCGCTCGCGGTACTTTCAGGTGCTTCAGTAATATTGCATACTTGTGGCGTTCATCAGCGACATCCACCATCATTGTCTCTAAGCACATCCGGAGCTCCGTGTACTGTGCTCGACTCTCATAGGCGAAGTCTGGAAATGACGGCGTGGCAATGTATGACGCCGTGGATGGCTGATACATCGGCGAGCGTTGGGGGAGAGACCTCCTGGGCGAGTCCCCTCTTGCGCCTCGCTGTGGGCTGGTACTGACAGGGTACCATGGCCCGCTGGTCCAGGTGCTATTCCTCGGGGCTGGTCGTGCGTCGTGCTCACCCGTGAATAGAGTCGGGGGTCTGTAGCGCAGCGCCGCGGGGGTACAGCCTGGACTGTACTGGACCTCCTGGTCCGGTGGAGTACTGTGCTGTCGTCGGGCTTGGTTCTCCTCCTCTCCCTCTTCTTCCTCTATCAGATCTTCCAGATCCTGTAATCGTTTATTTAGCTTCTCCGCAGTGTATGCCGCTCCTTCCTTGTAGCTGGGTCTCGCTTGGACCGGTCTGGGAAGGGGGTCTGCGGGGGGTCTAGGCTCGGTCTGTTGGTCAAGTTCAGGGTCGCTTGCTCGTTGAGGAGACGCTGCCCTTGACTGTTGTCTCGACGAGTTCCTTGAACCCCTGGCGGAGGGAGAGGGTGTTGCCTTGCGGATCAGCTGCTCCATTAGCTGCGCTTGTAACTTGTCGCGCTCGACTTCGCGCTTGGTGAGATCTGCTTCTCTTTGGGCACCGGCAGCGGCGCGCTGGGCGTCGGCCCGGTCTCTTGCCATATTCTCTTCTGTCTGAAGGCGTCTCATCTCTAGGCGTGTGCGCTCTTCCTCGCTCCGTTGTTGTGCTTGAAGACGGTTGCGTTCACCCTGAAGTCGATCGCGTTCGGTAGAGGCTGTCAGGCTGACGAGGAACGCCTGTTGTAGCATCCTCTCCGCTTCGCTGGGGGAAGGCGGTTGTGGAGGTGAGCCGCTCCTGCGTGAGCCGCTCCTGGGGGTACCCGTTGGGGAGTCCTGGAGCTCTATTTCCTCGGCGCTCTCCTCCTCTTCTTCCGTGCAGAGTTCTCTCTCTGTAGGGTTGTCTTCCTCCCGGGGCTGGTCGGGGACTACTTCTTGGGTAGTGGCGGGGGGTAAAGGCATGTCCGCTTCCTCCTGGTCCCCACCGTGAGCTTGGTCAGTTACATTAGGACCTACTAGGGCCTCTGTGGTCGGGGAAACCTGGTCGTTAAGGTCAGACATAATTTTACTTTCTACTTTTACCGCGTTTACCGTTTGTCGAAGGCTAGGTAGTTGACTGCCAGTGTAAGCCTCTAAGTACTGAGGTGTCTGTCGTCTGCGCCGCGGGCGTTCTAGGTTAGGAGGACCGTTTCGTGGAGTGTTCATCATAGGCCATTTCAATATTAATAACACTATATTAATATTACACTAGTTACCCTCCGGCTCGAAGGACCAATTGTAACTGAGGGGTACAATTCCCTGACTGTATTGTTAGATATGATATTTAATACCACTACCTCTTGTACTTTAACTTCTGGCCATCCAGTACATGATATAAGTATGATGAACACTTTCCCACCTGATGAAACGAATCCACACAAATGTACAAATCGAATATTTAATATAGCAAAAGGTATATACAACGTTCACTTGTTTACACTTATGATTTGAAATATGCACTTGTATGGCAAATGAGTATTCGTAGGTAAATCAACATTGAATGTCCAATCTCTGGTTACGCAGGGAGTAAGTATACAACCTGGATATTTAGGAAACTATAGCGATGGTACTTAAATGATTATAGCTGGATACACTAAGGGGGGGGGGGGGTCCCGCTGGTTGTAAGACAGTAGGAGGGGGGGGTTCGAGAAGCCGCTGGCGGTATCCCATCTGGCCGACGGTTTCTTGGGAGAATTCAAAGTCTTGAACACGGTGCCTACAGAACCTCGGTCCGCAGACTAATACAGCTGGACCCTCTGGTGGACGGTAGCTGCCGGTCCACAACGGAGAGACGTGAGGCGACCTCACTGGTGTAGAGCGCCGTCTCACCTGGAGTCCTCTCCGGGGGGTAGTTCCAACACTCCGCAGTGTTGGCCGTTATCCATGGAATAATCAAAGCACCCAAAGCATAATCCAAGCCGTGGAAGGCTCGCCGTCGTCCGGGTAGAGCAATCCAATATACAGGTCCAGTCGCCCTGGCCCGGAGCTCCTCGGATGCAAGCACCACTAGGGGTCTGCCCAGCCTGGTTAAGCGTCCAGATAACGTCAGGAACGATGGGGGTACTGATAACTTTATAACTCTAACCGAACGATGCACCATACATAAATAGACTATTATTAGCTTAATAGAATACGTCCAACTCGACGGTATAGTGCCAAACTATGACTATTCAACTATTAATCTACACGATATCTCAATGCCTATTCTGAGGCCAAGTAGGCCTTACTACACCACACGTGCGTCGTGGGTGAGGCTTCGCGTCTGTCACTCTGTTGGAGGGTAAAGAACTGGACTAAAAGGAAGTTCTACTTTACTTGCGCCATATATATATGCGCTATGAACAAATAGTACCATTCGTATTTCGCCAGACATATTCCTGCGCGGAACCGGGGCTTGCCACGACATGTTGGGCGGCACGATTGAACTTGAACCTAGGGGTATGGCAACCTGGCGCCAGGTTCTCGTCCAATGGTAGAATGAAACTATTATGGGCTGTTTAGTAGACTAAAGGGATATTCAGTGCATATTGTACAAGGAATATACAGGGGATATCAAACGATATACAAACACTATTTAAATATATATATATAAATAAATATATATATTCGGTTTAATCTGATCCTTCACAACACGAAGCTTTGAATTAAAATCGAAGCTCGGCCCCGAAGCTTCGATTGCCAAAAAAAAATCGAAGGTCAGCCCTAACACCCAGGTCATGTGTAGATTTTCCCATTAATCAGTCAGTTAGTTGATTAGTTGATGACTAAACACTTTAGGAAAGCGTCATGTAGCAACCATTCACTCCAATGTTGGTTCTTTTAGTATTACACATCTCTTTCACATACAATATTTGCATATTAATGGGTCATACATTGCATACGATATAAAATGTAGCATGAAGAATTTGGAAGCGGCAAGTATTTTTTATTTTTCCTGTATCTGGACAGATGCTACTCCTACTACTTAGTCTACAAGCTAGGCAGTGATGTTACACATGGCAGCCATGAACTGTCAAATCAGAGATGTTTTGTAAAAGGAAGAATGCCACCGATTTTTCTACAAACCTTTCCCAGTTTGACAGTAAATGTCTGGCGTGTGTGCCAGTATGAGGAGTGTGACATCACCAGCTAGCTTGTAGAATGGCCAGTCCTCTCTCACACATTAATTCGCCCACTCTCTCCTTCTCTCCCCAGACGGAGAAAGTCCCTTCCCTGGGGTGTGGGAGGCGCAGAATGGAGAGGAGGCAGACAGACTCCCCTGGAGGCGGCCCATCACTCCTTCGTCATCCTCAGCAGACGAGGAGGAGGACAGTCTTCCAGCATCGTCAACCCCCGCCATAGACCAGGTATGTTCTGTCAGAGGTTAGAACACCCCACTACATTTCTTACATGCAGAGGGTGATTTTCTATTAAATATAGAGGTGTGAAATTATGGAATGATTTTCTCCATCTGGCAAAAAAAAACTTCAAAAACGTACAAAAAAGGTTTGAAGGAACATCTGATTATTATTATTGTAACAGTGTATTGTAATCAGTAGGGGTGTAACGGTATGTGTATTCGTCCCGCGACTTCGCGGTACGGACGTCACGGTTCGGTACATCCAGCCATACAACGAATACGTCTCATACCACTAGGTGAAACTAGGGTTGCACATTTTACAAATGTATGCTCAATATCTTTACTTTACTTTACACTGGCTTACTAACAGTCTTCTTTTTTTATCCACTTTTTCTCCTTATTTAAAATTTTTCTCATCCCAATTTCATGTATCCAATTCTCCCCTCCCCTGTCTTGAACGTTGCTCGACTATGCCCCCCACTGGTCGGTTGTAGAGAGGATAGAAGCCTTGCATCACATGTTTCCTCCGGCACACGAGGAGGCAGCCTGTCGCATCTTTTCACCTGCCAGCGCGGACTCTCATTGGCGAGTTGTAATGCATGGGAGGCTCACACTACCCTCGCCACTTCCTGTCTCTGCTATGCAGGCGTCTCCCAACCGACCTGTAGGGGTCGCTGTCCACAACATCCAATCCCCACCCATCGACTTCCACCCGCTGACTCTGCCAAATGAGCCAGTACGACGGCCGGCCCAAGCCGAAGGCAATGCTGAGACTGGGATTCGATACCGGAGTCTCTTGCATTGGTGACGAGCGCAATCTCCGCTACGCCGCCCCTGCTTAGTGCTTACTAACAGTCTTAACACAGAAGGTCATTCATTTAACGTTGAATATCAAGCTTGTATTGCCACATTTAGATGATGAATAAAACGTTGAAGCTTGTAAAGGCATGATGACAAGCCGACATAACAAATTAACCGCACACTCTAGTCTGCACTGGGCTGTTTCTCCCCTCCCCTTACTACAGGTGTGCCTGAAACTAAACTATGAATGAATGATATGTTTGTAACACAGCAGGGTCATTACACTAGGCTGAAAATGTTCTTTCTTGTTCGCCTAATATTGTTAACTAATGGAAAGACACACACGCACACACCCACCAACGTTCTTTCGCGCTACTTTCCCTTCACAGCTTATCCGAGAGGGGGGGAAAACGCAAATGTACTTTTGCTGATCTGGAATGGTTCTCTGGGCCCAGGAGTTCAAAACTTTTAATCCCTATCTGATCGGATCAGATTTGGATTTTGGGTAGTTCAAAACCAAAAAACAGGATCAGGATCACTTTGATATCTGATCAGATCAGGAAATTAAATCCAAGCTTTAATCTGGATCAAATCTTCAAAACGGGTAGTTCAAACCGACAACACAGGATTGGGATCAATTTGATCCCAAAAAAAATGGATTATCTTGATCCCACCAGAGGGGTGGATTTCCAGTGGATTACCAGAGCAAAATGTACTATACAATTTATAAAGAAAAATATCTTTCAATATAAATAAGATGGCAAAGTTTGTTAACTGAATTAATACACAATTCTTTTTTGTCACATTTGAGGTGGCCTATTCTTTTCAACCAAATCTTGATGACATAAATGATTATGCTGATAAAAGTATCGCAACAAAAATGGTCAATCACAAATGTAATTTAGATTAAAGAAAGTATCTTCAACAACAAAAAAAGGTCCATCAGCTGTCATCACCTTTCAAAAGTAATTGTGGACAATAGCATCTCGCATTGCACCACCACTCAGTCTCTCATTTAGAGGTAAATCCATAGGTGGGCCTAGATCAGTCTCTGAATAATTAGTAATTGCAAATACACACCTGCAATGCATGTCCAGATTTGTTTGGGCCTGTGGTTAATTAGGTAATTGATAGCAAGTAAGGGCCAGACCTATAGAAACGAATTGCTCACCTGACCAAACCAGTGAGTTGGAAAGATGGACAAGAAGGGGCCTAATTTCACATCTGCTGATACCCATGCACAGCTACAGAGTGTAAGGAATTATTATGACTCCATAATTGGTAGCTTTAACAGAGAGGGTGGAGCGACTTAAGAGCGGAATATGGATGGAAGTTACAAACAATGGGCCTCATTCAACAATACTCTCTTATTATATTTCTTATATTCTTGCTTACCTGTCTGTTAACACATTGGACGCCAACAACGTCATAATTCGTTATTGCCCGCCATGCGTTGAACGCCAACAACGTGATAATTTGTTGTTGGGATCAATATTTAATTTTTTCGCCATGGCATTCATAATTCATCCTGCCTCCCTGCGGGACTGCAGCTGCACCCTGTCTGATATTGCAACGCCTCAATACCGCCGCCTGGTGGATGATCGGGCGAATTACACTCTACGCCAAACCGGAAGTGGCGCTGGTGCATCGAGGAAATCCCTCCGGCAGTAATATCTTGTTACAGGACTCCAGACAAACACTCAAGTGCATGGGATCGCTTTCGAAACACTATAATCTATATGATTTCGGCGTTTATTGCGTCATACAAAAGGGAAATGGATCTAGCAGATCAACGTCAAATAATTGGAATATTTTTCCTCCAGTCTCATCGGCGAACGGTAAGAGGAATCTAACGTTATTTTAAGCTTGATTGTCCATTTCTTTGTTTGCAAACAGTCTGATCAATATATCAACCCATACTAAATAAAGCCGTTACTGACGATCAAGGAATTATAAACGACCTCCCCCCCCTTTCCTTCACGCATGATGAAGCATAATGTATACGATCATATACATTTGAATTTTTTAATATAGCGTGTATATAGGAAAGAAACGCCAATCGATAATCTATGCTTCAGGGCCTATAACTCGCGTTTTTGGAATTACAGCAGAAAAGCTTAAAACATACTTATATTCTAGACCAGGGGTCAGCAACCTTTTTGACATGGAGTGCCTGTTTGAAATATAGTTGTAACTAGTGTGCCTCAACAATATTCCATGCATCGTAATTTTTTTTCCTTACATCATTATTGTTATTATTAACAATATTATTATGATGGTTGTATCAACCCTAAATCTGAGTTGGGGGGGGGGGGGATGCAATGCAGACAAACAGCTGCATACAGTGCGACCATTTCACTCACATTTGCCCATTCATTTTTGGACACATCACACACCATCGGTGTGTGTACTGTACGTTTGCTGTCATAGCTCCACCTACAGGCCTAATGGAGAACACCAGGAGAACACCAGGATGTGAATGGAGGGTGAATGTGAGGTATATCGTGTAAATACGTTTTGATTGATCGCAAGACTACACTGTAAAAAAAGAAATTATAATAAGTTACCAGAACTTAAAAATATTGAGTTCAGTTACTGTGCATTAAGGTTTTCAGTTTTCAATCCATAATAAGTTAACAGAAAAATAAGTACACAACCACATTATTTCAACCTAATAAAACTATGTTTATTGTCATTGTTTTAAGAACACAAGTTGACTTGGTAATACTCACATTTTGAGTAAAAAAAATGGCTTTTAACATGTGTAATGTTCAATGAAAAAAAAAAAAAAAATTAGTTGATTAATCCCACTGGTCACAATGGTGACCGTAATAATGTTTTTGTTATAAGGCTCTGCAAATGTTACTGAATGATGTAGCAATGTATTTCCAGCTAAATTGAAATAATAAACAAATAAAGGGTCTCAATTAAATATGTGGTAGTAAAAAGAACCTGTGGGAGGATTTCAACAAGATAAATGCGCCTATGAAAATGCCCCCGCGTGCCTAGGGTTGCCTACCCCTGTTCTAGACGGTATTAACACAACAATGTATGAATAAAAAAATATAACGTTCCCACATCCGGAACGATAGATACCCGATGTTGAATGGGCCATAGTAATGTCAATATAGCTATAATATTAAAAAAAAGTTATAGCCCTGCAAAGAAGGTAAACATCTCCATAGGCTTACAGCGGTGGCAGACTGGGCATAAGGATGGGCATACTGCGTGGCAATCAAAGTGTTAAGAGAACAATAAGAAAAGCCACCGCCACATGGCTGAAAATAACGTTAGTGTCCTCTTACCGTTCGCCGATGAGACTGGAGGAAAAAGATCCCAATTATTTGACGTCGATCTCTTAGATCCATTTCCGGTTTGTATGGCGCAATAAACGGCGAAATCATATCGATTATTGCGTTTCGAAAGCGATCCAAATGCACTCGAGTGTTTGTCTGGACCCATGTAACAAGATATGACTGCCGGGGGCGGCTAGGTGGTGTAGTGGGCAAGGCGCTCGCCACCAACGCTTGAGACGCTGGGTTCGAGCCCAGCTCTCGGCGTTGCTACCAGCTTGGCTGGTCGCTCATACTAACACAATTGGCAGTGTTAGCGGTGGGAAAGCTGGTGGGTGGGTCCTGGGCGTTGTAAACAGAAAAAAACTCCTACAGTTCGGTCGGGGCGCCTGCTCAGCAAAGGAAGGATAATAATAATAATAATAATAATGGCTTGGATTTCTATAGCGCTCTTCATGACACCCAGAGCGCTTCACAGGATCTGGAGGGGAGGTAGTGTGACCTTCCACACGTTACACTCTCCCAGTGAGAATCTGCGCTGCCAGGCTGGCTGCCGGCTGGCTGCACATGTGTCGGAGGATAGCATGTGATAGTCTCCGGCCTCCCGGACCAACAGTAGGGGGGGTGCGCAACAACCAGGAAGGGAGTTGGGAATTGGCATAACGACTAACAGTGGGATGGGAGAAAAATCGGAAAAAAAGGAGGGGGAAAAAGATAATAAAAATTAAAATAAAAAAGATATGACTGCCGGAGGGATTTCCTCGATGCACCGATTGCCACTTCCGGTTTTGGTGTGAGTGTAACTCGCCCGACCATCCACCAGGTGGCGGTGTTGAGGCATTGCAATCTCAGACAGGGTGCCGCTGCAGTCCGGAGGGAGGCTGGATGAGTTATGGCGAAAAAATGAAATATTGATCCCAAAAACGATTTGCGTTGTTGTTGGCGTTCAACACATGGCGGGCAATAACGACTTACGCACATGGCGCACAATGTGTTAAGAACGGCTTGATGAATGTGGCGGTGGCTTTTCTTATTGTTCTCTTAACAGACGGGTAAGCAAGAATATAACAAAAATAATAAGAGTATTGTTGAATGAGGCCCATTGTTCTTATAGTACTACTATTTCCCAGGAGCTTGCATGCTTTTGATCATCTTATTAAGGGGGATAAAGTATATAGATAAACTTTCATTTCAGGTAGTCGATGCACCTGATGTGAAACACACCATTCAAGACGACGTCCTCCTGACCCATGTGGATGCAGAAGCTGGACCTTCAGCCAGGCCTGATGACACACCTCGAAAAAGAAGATGCAAGCGCACCAGACAACCAGAGCAGAGGGATGATGCCTACGAGACACTGCTGAGCCGTGAAACGGAGAGGACAGAGCTGCAGATCCGTCTGGCCAAAGAACAAATACAGCTGTGCCGGCTTCAGCAAACTGAAACCTCACTTCGAATTCAGCTCCTCAAAGCACGCCTGGATGAACCAGCTGCCTTTTTATGAATGTTTTTTGTTGTTACCCTAGTTTGAGTATTTTTGTTAATTACAATTCATTATGATTTTATGTCCTTTATGTATTTAACAATATAATTAGACATTATAGATGTCTCTGCAATGTGGTCTCTTGTCTTCCTTGTCTCTTGTCTTCCTTGTATTCTTTTTCATATCCACTAGATGGAGATCGGTAGGATTAAAGCACTGATATTCAGGATCTAGTCATCTTGAAAAGTCTCAATCTGGATCAGGGTGATCCTATCCTGGATTGCTTTGAAATACCGGGACAAAATCTGTCCGAGTTGTCTGATCCTGGATCACAAAAAATGGGATTTACAAATCTGATCGGATCAGATGGGGATTAAAAGTTTTAAACTCCTGGGCCCAGAGCTCCTCTCCAGTCGAGCTGTGGTGTTTAAATCCAAAATATTGATAAATCCTCTGCCATTGTTGTGTAACATGGCATCTGTTCTCTAGAGTCTTTATCTGCTTCATGTGAAGTAAAATCGACTCTAGACGTGGGGCTGGTGGGGGCAGTAGGCAATTAATTTACTCAAGTGGATTCCTGAACACAGAATGACACCGTTATCACTGACTGACTACCGCGGCAAGCCTAGGTGGAACTAAGTATAACTTAATACAAATTAATTATATTTAATTATTATTATTATAAAATAATAATCATAAATATTTTTTTCCTGTTGTACTGAACTCGTACCAAACCGTGACCCCAATACCGAGGTACGTACCAAACCGTGGCTTCTGTGTACTGTTACACCCCTAGTAATCAGTGTATTGTATTTTAACTTACACACTCGCTGTCACTCACACACGCGCATTACACACAGACACACACACACATTTACTCATACTTACTTCTTACTCTCACATACTCCAACAAGGTCCTTACATTGATCGTGTTTTCCAACTTGCTATATGGATTCATTGGATTGTAATATAATTATGTTTATTATTATAGGTGGAGGTTTCTTATAAGCCTTCTGGGATTTTCTGCCTCTTCCTGCACTGTATATCTTTTGTACTTTACAGTTTTATTGTGGTGTTGTTTCTATACTGTGTGAAAACTAAACACCCCCACCCTGGACCAGATATGCTCAGTCAGAGGTTAGATAAAATGTATATACTCTCTTTTCTAGACTATTTTTGTATCACAAACAGTACTGTATTTGCAAATCTGGTATGTCATAGATGTAGCAGTACTGTCTATCTGTATGTCATATATGTTATGATGAATTGAAAATGGGGGACCCTGATGTAAACAAGACGAAAGTCTTTCTCTGGTCTGCATCCCCTTAACAATTGTATGTATTGAACTGTACTGTACCCATTCTGCAATCTGTTAATAAAGTTATCAATCAAGATAGTATTCACTCTTTTCTGGTAGGCTTCACTCTCTTCTGGTAGGCTTCACTCTCTTCTAATCTCTGGTTGTGTCTTAAAGGGCCAGCAGACATTCTTGGCAGAGACTGTTGTTTACATCAAGGAGGAGCCGGAGGACTTTGAGTTTGAAGGTGAGTTGGAGTTGCTGTACTTTATCAAAAATGTTAAAAGACTCAACTGGTCTGTGGGAAGAAGGGAGGGTTTTCCCCTCAGTCCTCTCTGTCTATTAGTCTTATTACTAATTACTTATTCATTATCATTTTATTCTTAGTTCTTAATATTTATTAATTATACGCTACTTTCATTCTTAGTCCTTAATACTTATTAATTGTAGGTTACTTTTATTCTTAGTTCTTAGTACCTATTCATTGTACATTATGTAAAGGCTACTTTATCCAGGAAGCGGCGGCTAGCATCGCTAGCACAACAGGACAACTGCTACCACATCTACAAAAGAACCCACGAGAGGCCACAGCGAGAAGGAATGAACCGGGGTTCACAATCGTGGCGCCCAGCAAGTCGCAGGACCAAAACAGCGAGGCATCGCGAGCTAACGGGGCTAACAACAATGGACATAGAACCCCACCCCCCCCCCCAGGGCTGCACGATTTTGGGAAATAATCGAATTGCGATTTTTCTGACAGATATTGCGATTGCGTTTAAATTTGCGATTATAATATAAAAAAAAATAAGCAGCCCCACAGAGGTTTATTGTAAAATGCGGCTTGCATCTGGCCTACGTGTGGGTCTCTTCGGGACACCGAGCCTGAAAATGTTTCTTTTTACCTGGGAATCGATAGGCCTACTGGTACCCAACGGTACCTTTTTTTCTGTACTTTACTCTCCCTCTCCGAAGTCTAAACTTCACAACACACAATCTAAAACCCCTTACCTCGCTCTCCCAAACCGATCTTGTATCTCAATAAGACTTCCTGGTTAAACAAATAAAAAAAATAAAATAAAAAAAATGTGATTTCTTTTCTTTTTTGCGATTTGATAATTGCATCATTCCAAATCGCGATTTCGATTTAAAATCGATTAATCGTGCAGCCCTACCCCCCCTCCCCATCTACCGCCACCCGGTCAACCAGACACCACAGAACGTAACACAGACAATCAACACCTTGAACTCGACGACATAAACCAGATAACAGCCTGAGACCTAAACTGGCTGAAATCAGACAGATGACCGGTAAGGCAAACATATTGTGTTTCACAAGGGCGGCTACGTGGTGCAGTGGGCAAGGCGCTCACCACGAATACTGGAGACGCTGGGTTCGCCTGTTCGAGCCCAGCGCTCCACATTGCTTTCAGTTTAGCTGGTCGTCCGTACTAATACACATTGGCAGTATTAGGGGGTGGGAAACTGATGGGTGGGGATCGGGCGTTGTGGACAGCGACTCCTACAGGTTGGTTGGTGCGCCTGCGCAGTAGAATCAGGAAGCGATGGGGGCAGCGCCCCTCCAAAGCGGCGACCCCTGACGCTGAAAGATCGCGCAGCGCAGGTGAAAAGATGCGACTGCTGTTACCTCGAGTATCGGAGGGGACTCGTGCTATGTATGACTTAGTCCACATTGCAGCCGGATTGTGGGAGGCAAGAAACAGCGTTCGAGACAGGGGAGGGTTGAATTGGATGATACGAAATTGGGATGGGAGAAAAAGTGGATACAAAAAAAACATTGTGTTTCACAGAAACTAAACTACATTCATCTGTACAGGATCCAGAGATTGAAATAGAAAATTATTCAATAGTCAGGAGGGATAGGAATCAGTATGGAGGTGGTGTCTGTGTGTATATTCACAAAGATACCAATTTCATCAACCGTACTGACCTTAACCATGACGAAATTGAAACTGTTTGGATTGAAATCTTATTCGAAAGGGCAAAATCAGTACTAGTAGGCACAATCTATAGACCGCCAGAACAGAGTGGCTTCTATGACACACTTGATGGGTGTTTAGCTGGGGTGGAGGGTGTAGAAAAGATTCTTATTGTGGACTGGAACACGGATATGCTATGTAAAGCAGCACCCGTCTTCAAGGCCTTCAGTAGGTTTTGTGATCTGCACGGTTTCAGCCATCACCCAACCCACAAGGGTATGTTTTGATTGATTGATTGATTGAAAACTTTATTAACAGATTGCAGAATGGGTACAGTACAGCTCAATACATACAATACAATTGTTAAGGGAATGCAGACCAGAGAGAGACTTTCGTCTTGTTTACATCAGGGTCCCCCATTTTCAATTCATCATAACATATATGACATACAGATAGACAGTACTGCTACATCTATACATTTATGACATATCAGATTTGCAAATACAGTACTGTTTGTGATACGAAAAGAGTCCAGAAAAGAGAGTATATACATTTGACATAGAAACTGTACATTGGAGGAGGTTGGGTAGGTGGGGGGGCTGTACATTGGAGGTGGTTGGGGGGGGGGACACTGTACAACTGAACAAGCAAAACTGTACATTGGAATATTGACAAGACCATACTTGGTCATTTACTGTACATTGGGGGGGGTTGTGTTAGGACATTTACAGGGGCCAGTTTAGAATTGCAGTCTCCCGTAGGTGTTTTTTGAGAGTGTTTTTGAAAGTGGGTAGTGATTCACATTCCTTTACAGCTTTGGGTAGGGCGTATTTAGTCCCTTGTTTGAGCCGAATCTGGGTTTAACATGATTTGTGGAGCTCCCTCTGGTGTTGTGATCGTGGTATTCACTGACCTTTGGGAAGTATTTTGACATGTACATCGGTACCTTGGTCGTGTAGTGTATCTTGTAGACCAGGCCCATTGCAAGTTGCTGTACTCTGTCGTCTACTCTAAGCCATCCTAGGTTGTCAAAGTGGGCAGGGGTGAGGTGGGTTCTAGGAGTAAGGTCAAGCAGTAGTCTGACCAGTTTGTTTTGAGATGTTTGTAATTTTGTTTTTAGCGCCTTTGAGGTGCTTTGGTACCATGAGGTGCAAGCATAGTCGTAGTACCCTTGAATGAGTGCTCCTGCCAGAGTCTTCAGGGTATTCTTGTTTACCAGTGAGGAGATCCGGTACAAGAATCGTGTTCGTTGGTTGACTTTTTTTATTACATTGGATGCCATTTTGTCACAGGAAAGATTTGCCTCTAGGATGGAACCCAGGTAGGTAATATCATCTTTCCATGTGACAATATTGTCACCCACTGTAACTGAGAAGCCGTCGGTCTTGCTGAGTTTGTTATTTGAACCGAAGAGAATGGACTCTGTTTTGCCCATGTGTAATGATAGTTTGTTATCAGCGAGCCATATGCCATATGCATATGTGATTCAACACAAACCACCATTGACCTCATTCTGACCTCTGACAAGTCCATGATCATTATATGATTTTCTGTACCCGCAAAAAGCTCAAACAAAAGGCCGGCTGTCACAAAACAGTCACATCTAGGGACCTCAAAACCTACTCTAGAGAGGCCTTTAACCAAGAACTGGAGAGCATGGACTGGTCAGATGAGCTCAGTGGTACACTGGTTGAAGAAACATGGCATGGATTCAAAACCAAATTCACAACAATACTTAACAACATGGCACCCCTAAGAACCACCAGGGTTAGAAATCGCGCTGAGCCATGGATGCACACTGAAATACTGACCGCTATGAAAACCAGAGACAAAAAATGCTCTGAACTTCATAAAAGTCAGACAAAGCTTACCAAAAGCTCAAACAGTGAACTCCAAGCCCACATGGTTGAACTAAAAACTCAATAAGAAATGGCGTAAACACCATGATCAGAACCGCAAAAAAAATGTCATCAATGACAAAACTGAGGAAAATAAAAACAAACCCGCAAACTTTGGAAATTACTCAACAACCAACTAGGCTGCAGTGAAAAACTAAAAACCAGATTTATAAACATAAAGACAGAAAACACATCACAGACAAACTGGATGTGGCCAAATACCTAAACATATTCTTTACAAACATAGCCACAACACTGGTTAATAAACTACCCTCCCACTCAGGGCATTATGGGGTAGAACACATAGTAGCATACTACAAAAACCTAGGGGTCCGCAAAGACGACTTCAAACTGGAAATGGTAACAACAGATGAGGTACTCAAAAAACTGAGCGCCCTCCAACCTAACAAGGCCACTGGCCATGACAACATCCCCTCCAAATTCCTCAGAGACTCAGCAGCCGCCATCACCCCACTCATCACACACATAATAAACCTCTCCATAAAACAGGGACATGTACCCAAAGACTTCAAAAATTGCGAGAGTAACCCCCCTGCACAAAAAGGGGAGCAAATTAGACCCAGGCAACTACCGCCCTGTTTCTATTCTTACCTCCATCTCGAAAGTCATGGAAAAAATAGTATACGAACAGGTCGAAAAGTACCTAGCGGAAAAAAATCTAATCTACAAATTCCAATCTGGCTTCAGAACATCCCAATCCACTGACACATGCCTTCTCTATTTGAACAACCACATCAAACAAGAGGTGGACGCGGGCAAATACTGCGGCATGGTCATGCTGGACCTACAAAAGGCCTTCGACACTGTCAATCACTCCATTCTGATTGACAAGCTAAAAGCAATTGGTTTTGATAGTCTATCAGTGAGCTGGATGCAATCCTACCTTGAGGGGAGAGAACAGATGGTGGAGGTAAACAGTACCCCTCACAGTACAGCAGCTTGCGATGGGCCTGGTCTACAAGATACACTACACCACTAAGATACCCATGTACATGTTGAAATACTTCCCAAAGGTCAGTGAATTCCACGACCACAACACCAGAGGGAGTTCCACAAATCATCTTCAACCCAGATTCGGCTCAAACAAGGGACTAAACACGTTTAGCAATTATGCCACAACAATGTGGAACGCCCTACCCACAGCCGTAAAATTATAATGAATCCCTACCACCCACCTTCAAAACCGCCCTCAAAGAGCACCTACGGGGGACTGCAATTCGAAACTGGCCCCTGCAAATGTCCAAACAGTTTCTTCCCCCTCGAATGTATATATTTTCTTTTAGATATCTGTTAAACAGTACTGTATATCTTGTATGTCATAAATGTAACGGTACATATCTGTATGTCGTGTATGTGATAAATGCCATGATATATATCTGTATGTCGTGTAGGTCATAAATGTCATGAATTGAAAATGGGGGACCCTGATGTAAACGAGACGAAAGTCTTTCTCTGGTCTGCATTGCCTTAACAATTGTGTGTATTGAGCCATATTGTATTGTACCCATTCTGCAATCTGTTCATAAAAATGTCAAAAGAAATCAATCAATCAACATCTGTTTTGTAAAGTACTGTATGTATGGTGGTGATGGTGACGGTAATGATTAATAATCAGAATCAGGGGCGGCTAGGTGGTGTAGTGGGCAAGGCACTCGCCACCAACGCAGGAGACGCTGGGTTCGAGCCCAGCTCTCGGCGTTGCTACCAGCTTGGCTAGTCGCTCATACTAACACAATTGGCAGTGTTAGGGGTGGGAAAGCTGGTGGGTGGGTCCTGGTCGTTGTAAACAGCGACTCCTACAGTTCGGTCGGGGCGCCTGCACAGCGAGGGAAGGATCTGGAGGGAGGTAGTGTGACCTTCCACACGTTACACTCTCCCAGTGAGAGTCTGCGCTGCCAGGCCGGCTGCCGGCTGGCTGCACATGTGTCGGAGGAAAGCATGTGATAGTCTCCGGCCTCCCGGACCAACAGTAGTGGGGGGTGCGCAACAACCAGGAAGGGGGTTGGGAATTGGCATAACGACTAACAGTGGGATGGGAGAAAAATCGGAAAAAAGGAGGGGGGGGGGGGGGGGAGATAATATAAAATATATATAATAATCAGAATCAGAAAGGTCTTTATTGCCAAGTAGTTTTCACATACAAGGAATTTGCCTTGGTCGTTTTCCGTGCGACATTAACGGACAGACAACAGACAGATAATACAATAAAGAGGTGGAGTGAAATAAAATGAAATATTAGCACAATATAATTATTAAAGAAAATATAGGCCAGGGCTGTACAACTGTAAATAAAGATGTCGAATAAAATAAAATGGGATATAAACCAAATTAAATATAGCACAATAGAATATAATACAATTATAAGTAAAAAAAAATTTATTGGAATAAGAATAGGTCAGGGCTGTACAACTGGGCAAGATGTGCTCAAGTATACACTAATTAGAATGAAATAACAATAAAGTGGGATGGGGATAATTAGCAGGGCTCTGCAATTGAGCAGTTATGTGCAAAGAATATGAATCGGTGAAGTATGAACAAGTATGTTTTGATTGTTTATGCAAGTACTGTATAATAGTCCAGTAGGGGTGTGTTAATGTAACACAGTGGGGGGTGTCGGTGAGTGTCCCGAGCCTTGTTGATGAGGCTCACTGCAGAGGGGAAGAAACTGTAAAAGTGGTATAATACAATAAATTGTGTTCTACGTGGCCCCACCCTGCCAGATAAACTGACCAATCATTTGTCTTCCAGGTTGTGATGGAGTTCCATTTCCCGGTCAACCAGGTCAGAACCACACCAAGACCAACACCAAGATCAATGCTTCTCGACCACAAAAACGTTACCCAACACAGATGAGAACCTATAAACCTGCAAGGATTCCCGAGTTCACCTGCAACTTCTGCGAGAAGTCCTTCCTGAAGTCTTACAAATTGCTGGAACACCAGAAGAAGTGCAAGCCCCGGCACGTCCCGCCAAAGGAGTTCACCTGTAACAGCTGTGGCCGGCGGTTTGAGAGGGCCTCTTCCCTCCGCAATCACCTGAAGCATCACAGCGGCGAGAAGCCCTACAGCTGCTCATTCTGTGGGAAACAGTTTGTCTTCGACAAGAGTTGCCGCACCCATGAACGCAGAGATCACGTCGCCATGGGCTACCGGTGTTCTGACTGCGGAGAGACCTTCCGTGAGCGAGAGCAGAAGGACCGACACAAGTGCCTGGTGTTTAAAGGAGAGACTGTCTTCCCCTGCACTGAATGCACGGAGGTCTTCAGCAGGCGGTATCTCCTTAAGAAACACCAGCTAGAGTTTCATCCAGAGATCTTTGTGGAAACAAGCCAGAGTCCTCGCACAGAGAATGACAGAATGAACCCTGCAGACACTGTTGACCAGGCCATGGATGAGATGGAGAGGAGGAAGGAGGAGGAAGAGGAGGTTAGAGATGCCACCTTTGGAGCCGTTTGATTCAGGAGAGTTGGTCCCACTGTCCCTGGGCCTGCTTGAGATGGATGAGATGGTCCAGCCTGGGTTCTCCAACAAACGGTGAATATACAGAAAACACAAACCATGAGTTTGAAGATGACAAAAGTCTTGCCAAGAGGCAGAGGATCTGTGGATGCCAGGGTGGAGAAATAGGGATCCGTGGGCATTGTCAAGTGGCATGACAACAGATCCGTTACTGTGATCTCTTCCTACTGTGCAGTTGAACCTCGAGACAAAGCTCGACGCTGGATCAAATCAGACAAAGCATCTGTGGATCAGCAGGCCACACATTGTGAAGGAGTACATATATATATTTATTATGGTGGTATTTTGAAAACAGAAATGTGGTCTATTTCATCTGTCTTATGTCCCCCATAATTTTCCTTGAAGGAGAAATGGGTCGGGGTTCTTATAATAACATGTGCAGGGTTGGGTCATGATTTGTGGTTTTGGTGTGCTGTTGAAAGGGTTTAGTGCTGGTTTAGTTCTACATCCATTCTCTTCTGATTTGGAGACTTCATTATGATAACATTTATTAAAAGGGGGGGGGGGGGGGGGGGGGCAGAAATCTGACTAGGTTTTGTTTTTTTCCTTCTCTACCACCACCTCCTAATAGACAGTCTCCTCCCCACCGCATGTATATATTCTCTCCCCACCGTATGTATATTTCTCAACCCACCCACCCACCCCCTCCTAATGTACAGTCCCCTCCCCATCATATGTATATACTCTGTCAGGATCTATGGGTAACAGTGCTGTATATTTGAATACCGTTTATGTCACAAATGTATCAGTACTAAATACCTGTATGTCCCTATGCCATAAATGTCATGTATGTTGTGTATGTCATAAATGTCTATGAATTGAAAATGGGGGACCCTGATGTAAACAAGACAAATGTCTTTTTCTGGTCTGCATCCCCTTAACAATTGTGTGTATTGAGCCGTACTGTATTGTACCCATTCTGCAATCTGTTAAATAAAGTTTTCATTCATTCATTCATCGTGACCCACAACTGACTCCAGTACTATGATTTAAATGGGACTCATTGATGATCTGGAGCAAAACAGACGTGTAGATCTGAAAGATGCAGCAAAGAATGAAAACATCCCGTATGCCATCAGTTACTTACTGCTGAGAACAGTCCTGTGTTTAAAGAAGCAGCAACGAATCTTAACAACTCTGACATACAGTACAGAGACAACTAAGACTCCAACTAACCCTAAAGTCAGAGACACTCAAACTAATCGTAAAGCCAGAGACAATGTCGAAATGTATGTTTTGTTTTATATTTTCAATTTGAGAATTATAATTTTTCTATTACATTTTAAGGTGTAGGATTTCACAAGATGGCCGCCAACCCTGAGCTGCTGTGATGAATGAATGAATGAATGAAAACTTTATTTAACAGATTGCAGAATGGGTACAATACAGTACGGCTCAATACATACAATTGTTAAGGGGATGCAGACCTGAGAAAGACGTTTGTCTTGTTTCCATCAGGGTCCCCCATTTTCAATTCATATAGACATATATGACATACATGACATACAGATAGTCAGTACTGCTACATCTATACATTTATGACATACCAGATTTGCAAATACAGTACTGTTTGTGATACAGAAGGAGTCAAGAAAAGGGAGTATATACATTTGACGTAGAAACTGTACATTGGAGGTTGGGTGGGGGGGGTTGGGTACATTGGGATATTGACAACCATACTGGGTAATTTACATTGGAGGTGGTTGGGGGGGCGGGGGGCACACTGTATAAACAAGTAACACTGTACATTGAGGGGGGGGGGGGGAGGAGACACTGTACAAACAAACACAATTGTACATTGAACTATTGACAAAACCATACTAGGTAAATGACTGTACATTGGAGGGGGTTGGAATGATTGGGTTAGGATATTTACAGGGGCCAGTGTTGAATTGCAGTCTCCCGTAGGTGTCCCTTGAGAGAGTTTTTGAAAGTGGGTAGTGATCCACATTCCTTTACAGCTTTGGGTAGGGCGTTCCACATTGATGTGGCATAATTGCGAAACGTGTTTAGTCCCTTATTTGAGCCGAATCTGGGTTTGACATGATTTGTGGAGCTCCCTCTGGTGTTGTGATCGTGGTATTCACTGACCTTTGGGAAGTATTTTGACATGTACATGGGTACCTTGGTCGTGTAGTGTATCTTGTAGACCAGGCCCATTGCAAGTTGTTGTACTCTGTCGTCTACTCTAAGCCATCCTAGGTTGTCGAAGTGGGCAGGGGTGAGGTGGGTTCTAGGAGTAAGGTCAAGCAGTAGTCTGACCAGTTTGTTTTGAGATGTTTGTAATTTTGTTTTTAGCGCCTTTGAGGTGCTTTGGTACCATGAGGTGCAAGCATAGTCGTAGTACCCCTGAATGAGTGCTCCTGCCAGAGTCTTCAGGGTGTTCTTGTTTACCAGAGAGGAGATCCGGTACAAGAATCGAGTTCGTTGGTTGACTTTTTTTATTACATTGGATGCCATTTTGTCACAGGAGAGATTAGCCTCTAGGATGGACCCCAGGTAGGTAATTTCATCTTTCCTTGTGACAATATTGTCACCCACTGTAACTGAGAAGCCGTCGGTCTTGCTGAGTTTGTTATTTGAACCGAAGAGAATGGACTCTGTTTTGCCCATGTGTAATGATAGTTTGTTATCAGCGAGCCATATGCAGATTCTGCCTAGTTCCGAGCTGAGGGTTTTTTCAACCTGTAACTTGTTCTTGTCAGAGACCAGCAGGGCTGAGTCGTCCGCAAACAGGAACAAGTTGCAGTCACAAGCTGACGACATGTCATTTGCATAAATTAGGAACAGTAGCGGTCCTAGTATGCTTCCTTGTGGAACACCACAGCTCACTGTGAGGGGGGGGGATAGGGTACCGTTTACCTCCACCATCTGTTCCCTCCCCTCAAGGTAGGATTGCATCCAGCTCACTGATAGACTATCAAAACCAATTGCTTTTAGCTTGTCAATCAGAATGGAGTGATTGACCATGTCAAAGGCCTTTTGTAGGTCCAGCATGACCATGCCGCAGTATTTGCCTGCGTCCACCTCTTGTTTGATGTGGTCATTCAAATAGAGAAGGCATGTGTCAGTGGAGTGGGATGTTCTGAAGCCAGATTGGAATTCGTAGATTAGATTTTTTTCCGCTAGGTACTTTTCGACCTGTTCGTAGACTATTTTTTCCATGACTTTCGAGATGGAGGTGAGAATAGAAACAGGGCGGTAGTTGCCTGGGTCTAATTTGCTGCCCTTTTTGTGCAGAGGGGTCACCCTCGCAATTTTGAAGTCCTTGGGGACGTGTCCCTGTTTTATGGAGAGGTTTATTATGTGTGTGATGATTGGTGTGATGGCGGCTGCTGAGTCTCTGAGGAATTTGGAGGGGATGTTGTCATGGCCAGTGGCCTTGTTAGGTTGGAGGGCGCTCAGTTTATTGAGTACCTCATCTGTTGTTACCATTTCCAGCTTGAAGTCGTCCTTGCGGACCCCTAGGTTTTTGTAGAAAGCTACTATGTGTTCTACCCCATAAAGCCCTGAGTGGGAGGGTAGTTTGTTTACCAGTGTTGTGGCTATGTTTGTGAAGAAAATGTTTAAGTAATTGGCTACATCCAGCTTGTCTGTGATGAGCGTGTTGTCAGTTTTTATGTTTATGTTTGAGAATCTGGTTTTAAGTTTTTTACTGCATCCTAGTTGATTATTGAGTAATTTCCAAAGTTCACGTGGTTTGTTTTTGTTTTCCTCAGTTTTGTCATTGATGAAATTCTTTTTTGCAGTTTTGATCATGGAGTTTACGTCGTTTCTTAGTCTGTTTCTTTCTAGTTTGAGTTCAGTCACGTGGGCTTGGAGTTCACTGCTCGTGCTTTTAGTAAGCTTTGACTGACTTTTACGAAACTCAGAGCATTTTTTTGTCTCTGGTTTTCATAGCGGCCAGTATTTCGGAGTGCATCCACGGCTCAGCGCGATTTTTTACCCTGGTGGTTCTTAGGGGGGCCATGTCGTTTAGTATTGCTGAGAATTTGGTTTTGAAACCAAGCCATGTTTCGTCAACCAGTGTACCATTGAGTTCATCTGACCAGTCCAGACTCTCCAGTTCAAGGTTGAAGGCCTCGCTAGAGTAGGTTTTGAGGTCTCTAGATGTGACTGTTTTGTGGCAGCCAGCCTTTTGTTTTAGTTTTTTTCGGGTACAGAATATCATATAATGATCACTTAACCCACATGCTATAACCCCTTTATTTGAGATCTTGGACTTGTCGGAGGTCAGAATGAGGTCAATGGTAGTCTGAGTTGATTCACATACACGTGTGGGTTGGGTGATTAGCTGGCTGAGGCCATGCAGATCACAAAACCTACTGAAGGCCTTGAAGACGGGTGCATCTTTTCGTTGCATATCCGTGTTCCAGTCTCCAATAAGAATTTTGTCTACATCCTCAACTCCAGCTAAACACCCATCCATTGTATCATAAAAGCCACTATGATCTGGCGGCCTGTAGACTGTGCCAACCAGTAGGGATTTCGCCCTTTCGAATAGGATTTCCACCCATACAGTTTCAATTGATTTATGATTCAGGTCATTTCTGTTGATGAATTTGGTGTCCTTGTGTATGTACATACAGACACCACCTCCATGGGAGAGTTTATTGCTGCAGGGGGTAATTGGCAGCATGGAAATTCAGGTGTGAATGCCATCTTGGGGTGGAATAGACAGAGAAAAAGATTCTTTGCAATGGAAGGATTAGTTTCCTTCAGTGGGTGAAGAATACCCATTTTTAGATGAGGGAAAAGAGGGTTCGGTGAAGGAATCACCTCAGAGACGCCATTGGTATGCATGTTTTGTAGTTTTTTGGTAATTGTCCATTTAAATTACTATAATTTATACCTGTAAAAGTTTGGGTTGTTGGCAATTTTGTGGGAATCTTTATAAAAATATATTAAATGTATTTGGTTAAATGAAATTCAAACTAAATTGATTTGGTCTGTTTAAATTAAAATAACATGTATTTGGAAGGAAAACTAATCATGTTTAATAAAAAGACTACACTTGAAGGAAATGTTTTATTATTTAGCATGAATGAAAACTTTATTAACAGATTGCAGAATGGGTACAGTACAGTACGGCTCAATACACACAATTGTTAAGGGGATGCAGACCAGAGAAAGACTTTCGTCTTGTTTACATCAGGGTCCCCCATTTTCAATTCATTGTAACAGATATATGACATACAGATAGACAGTACTGCTACATTTATGACATACCAGATTTGCAAATACAATACTGTTTGTGATACAAAAAGAGTCCAGAAAAAAAGTATACATTTGATGTAGAAACTGTACATTGGAGGAGGTTGGGTAGGTGGGGGGGACTGTACATTGGAGGTGGTTGGGTGGGGGGGGGGGGTTGTTATTTGTGGAGTGTTGTTATTTGTGGAGTGGCTAATTTGTGTGTGTCTTTCTTTAAAGGTTTTCAACCTACTTTCAACCAACATGATTTGAATGATGCTACTTTCAACCTACATGATTTCAAAGATGATGTGTGGAAACAATGAACAGTCATTAAATCTGGAAATTGGAGTGGAGTTGTCCAGCGTCCTCTGTTGATGGTTCAAGCCATTTTTCAAGTTTAGGCAGCACTGAGACCAAAAAAACGCATAACTTGACACTAAGACGCCAACTAAACCTAAAGTCAAGAGACTAAGACTCCAATAACTGACCCTAAAGCCAGATATGACCAATACTAAGACAAACACCAACCTTGTCTTTACCATTAGTTTCTTAAGCTAGCTAGGTTGACATGACAAGATGGAATAGAGGTAGGCCTGGCTACAGGCAGGGTAATACGAATAAAATAGAAATGAAAGTAAAAACAAAGATACATGTGTGATCATCTAAGTCAACCCCATGGTACAAATATATACTGTATAGCGCCTAACCTAAGTCTACAAATTGGTAGGCACAGTTAATTGTTAAATGCACTGCATTCCTCTGTGACTGTCAGCCATCAATTCAGCATTTGTATTTGTGGACATGCACAAGGCCATTCCTTAATACAAATTTAAAAAAAAAAGTTGACATTTGGTGAACATAAATTGTCCATGTTATGTGATTGTTTTCAGAGTTTTTTTCCCCCGTCACTGACTGTCGTCATTACGCACGTCGCGCACGCGCAGTTTAAAGGATCGTTGTTCTATCGTCCATTTTGTTCTGGTCGTGGATTTGTTCTGTTCAGTAGCTGTGACGATCCAAATAAGTCAAGGTAAGACGATTTGGACGTTGTTTACGTTCCTGTGGTTGTTATGGCTTCTTTTATTCACAGACACACCACTCACATAAGTCACATTAACGTTAGCATTGCGATGAATTGAATGAATCAGTCTGTTGAGACTTGAGACTCCTCCTATAGTTACTTCAGCTTTTGTTTCGCAGCAGAGAACGAGAGAATAATGGCAAAAGTCGCCCCAGCTCCGGCTAAAGGCCTCTACAGACCCAGGATAGCGAGTCTCAGCGTCAGTGACCGGGTCGTCGAGGCAGTGTCCGCTTCTAAAGAGAGGGGCGGCATGTCTTTGCATGTCGTAAAGAAGACTCTGGCTGCCGGTGGCTACGACGTGGATAAAAACAAGTTTCGTGTGAAGACTGCCATCAAGCGTCTGGTGGCGAAGGGAACCCTGGTCCAGCTGAAGGGTACCGGAGCCGTCGGCTCTTTCAGAATCAACAAGGACAAGCATGAGGTTAAAGCCAGAGTCAGTCAGCCTGCAAAGAAGCCACCGGATCTCCTCTCTGGTAAAATAGAATACCCTGAAGACTGGCAGCAGCAGGAGCACTCAATCAAGGGTACTACGACTATGCGTGCACCTCATGGTACCAAAGCACCTCAAAGGCGCTAAACAAAATGACAAACATCATAAAACAAACTGGTCAGACTACTGCTTGACCTGACTCCTAGAACCCACCTCATCCCTGCCCACTTTGACAACCTAGGATGGCTTAGAGTAGATGACAGAGTACAGCAACTTGCAATGGGCCTGGTCTACAAGATATACTACACCACTAAGGTACCCATGTACATGTCAAAATACTAACCAAAGGTCTGTGAATACCACGACCCCAACACCAGAGGGAGCTCCACAAATCATTTTAAACCCAGATTCGGCTCAAACAAGGGACTAAACACGTTTCGCAATTATGCAACAACAATGTGGAACGCCCTACCCACAGCTGTAAAGGAATGTGAATCACTACCCACCTTCAAAACTTCTCTAAAAGAGCACCTACGGGAGACTGCAATCCGAAACTGGCCCCTGTAAATGTCCAAACTCAACCCCCTCCTATGTACAATCCCCCCCCATGCCCCAGTGCTAAATGATGTAGCAACCAGCCACAACATACTTCAAATGTTGCTTCTTTTAGTATTCATACAATCTCTTTCACATACAATATATGTGTATATTAACAGACCACATACTGAACATTGCATATAATATAAAATGTAGCATGGATAATTCGAAAGTAGGAATCTAGATTCAAAATCTACAGCTCCAAAGAGTTGTGCTCACTTCTCACTCATGTCATCCCTCATTCATAACGACGTCCAAGTGATGTCACACCCCACATACAGGCACACACGGCAGCCTTGGACTGTCAAATCAGAGATGTTTTGTAAATTGGAGAATGCCACCAAACCTTTCCAATTTGATAGTAATCGTCTGCCGTGCGTGCCTGTATGAGTGGTGTGACAATCACCAGTTAGCTTGTAAATGGCCAGTCCTATGAGGGGTGTGACATCACCAGCTAGCTTGTAGAATGGCCAGTCCTCTCTCACACATTAATTCGCCCACTCTCTCCTTCTCTCCCCAGACGGAGACAGTCCCTTCCCTGTGGTGTGGGAGGTGCTGAATGGACTACTCTGGAGGCGGCCCATCACTCCTTCATCATCCTCAGCAGACAAGGAAGAGGAGGAGGACAGTCTTCCAGCACCGACAATAGAAATACTTTTTACCCCCGCCATGGACCAGGTATGTTCTGTCAGAGGTTACTTAGAATAGAGAAATGAACTATAGTAAAACCAAAATATTCCTGTGTTTTTTTGTTGTTGTTGTTGTTGATGCAAAGCACCTCTATGCCTGGCAATGTCATTAACTCATGCAATCATTCATTGATTCAGTCATTCACTCACACTTAGCTGTGCTGCCCCCTGGTGGCTTCCCACAAGCATTAGGTTGACATCATCATCAATCGCACTTCCACACACAACATCCACACAGGCCAGGCAGCGTCTATGCCAAATACAACGCAGTTCGGTTTCCGGGTTCCTCTGATTGGCCACTAAGCCCACGTGACCGCGGCTAGCACGCCCCCCTTATCGCCCGCTGCCGCGCTGTGAAGCGGAAGAGCCAGCGAGGCGCCGCGAGGCGGTGGTTTCAGCAGCAGCGGCCGTCTTCTTCCGAGGCGGCTTGTTCTTATTAATCCCTAATGTCATGTATGTTGTGTATGTCATAAATGTCGATATGAATTGAAAATGGGGGACCCTGATGTAAACGAGACGAAAGTCTTTCTCTGGTCTGCATCCCCTTAACAATTGTGTGTATTGCGCCGTACTTTATTGTACCCATTCTGCAATCTGTTAAATAAAGTTTTCATTCATTCATTTCTCCCCCACTACTCCCAAAAGTAACACTAAATAGATAAAGTACAACAACTCCAGGCTCAAGAAACTGTGTTCCCTTTGGTGCATTACACACAATTGTTAAGGAGTGCAGACCAGAGAAAGACGTTTGTCTTGTTTACATCAGGGTCCCCCATTTTCAATTCATATCGACATTTATGACACACAACATACATGACCGCTTTGGCTGTTTGTACGATGAAACAAAGAACTTCTAAGATACATTAACTTGGATTTCAGTGATATTCAGCGGTTATGTCAGTGTTCTTAAAAGCTTGTAGTTGTGCATGTCATAAAAAAACAAACTCGCATCATTTGGGTATTTCTGAATGTTTTGGCATATGAGTCTATATAGGATGCATTTTTGTGTAATTGTTTGATCATAATACAGGACTAAGGAACATGGTATTTCTTTTATTTCAAATTATATATATATATATATATAGGACTAATATGTATAAAGAAACCATTTCTTCTTTCAGAGGCTGATATAAAGCGAATGTTTTGTGTAATTGTTGGACATCACAACGTCGATTCCTGAACGCGCCCTCTTTGATGGAGGAGAGATTACACCCATGCAGCCTCGAGTGTTGTGTGCAGTGTAAACAAACATTGTTTATGGGAACACAGTTTCTTGAGTCTGGCGTTGTTGTACTTTATCTATTTAGTGTTACTTTTGGGAGTAGTGGGGGAGAAATGAATGAATGAAAATTGTTAAGGGGATGCAGACCAGAGAAAGACTTTCGTCTTGTTTACATCAGGGTCCCCCATTTTCAATTCATATCGACATTTATGACATACGCGACATTAGGGATTAATAAGAACGAGCTTCCTCGGAAGAAGACGGCCGCTGCTGCTGAAACCACCGCCTCGCTGGCTCTTCCGCTTCACAGCAAGGCAGCGGGCGATAAGGGGGGTGTGCTAGCCGCGGTCACGTGGGCTTAGTGGCCAATCAGAGGAACCCGGAAACCGAACTGCGTTGTATTTGGCATAGACACGGCCAGGCAACCCCGGTATGAGTGCTCCAACACCAGTCCATCTCATTCTGACATTCTGTGTTTATATTATAAGGTGGCACGTTTTTGCATTTGTCCAAAACCGGGGTTGATGCACTTATTTAAGTAATTTATTGACATCCTGAGTCGTGTTTACACTGTAGATATGTTAGCTAAGTATTTAAGTTAAGTTACTGACATCCTGAGTTGTGTTTACACTGTAGATACGTTAGCTAAGTATTTAAGTTAAGTTATAGTAGAGGGAGAGCGCATGTTCTGCCAGTGACATCACTTCCTGGCGACGCATACATTTGCAAGTTCAACAACAATGACGAAGCCCTCCATTGCAGTCCAGTTTTATACAGTTCAGGCACAATTATGTTAGGTTTTAATTTAGAAATAATCAAACGGATAGTAATATCTTCCATCAAATCTGTTGAGTGACTGATCAATGTAGCTGCAGCCTAACCACATTTTCATGCATTTCTCTATGGCCGTATTACATGATATTACATTTGGACGGTAAATTAGAAGTCGGTCACATTGACAAAAGAAATGCTAGCGGAAACACTGCTGGTTAGTCTGATATGTCTCTGCTTCTACATGCTGTCAACCGTCTTCTTCTGTTTTAACATATCTGGTTGTGTCTTAAAGGGCCAGCAGACATTCTTGGCAGAGACAGTTGTTTGCATCAAGGAGGAGCCGGAGGACTTTGAGTTTGAAGGTGAGTTGGAGTTGCTGGACTTTATCAAAACAGTAAACCGCCTTAACACATTGGGTGCCACGCCCCTTCTGGGAAGTGCATAGGCTCATGCCACCCATTAAACCCATGTAATCTGTCACCTTGTTTGTAGAGCTAAATCTATATTCTATATTATAGCCATGGATTCAATACTATAGTTATTTGACTGGGTTTCTTCTGGTCAAGATGCAAAAAATAAATAATTTTTCCATCCATATCTTCCCGTTTTATACTGTGGTGAATATGAGTTTTATTTCGGAATGATCCGGGCCAATTCCTGAGAGGCTGGTTATAAGCCCCAATGTGTATTATAGTAAATGCATTGGCGTTTTGTCCCTACACACGCTACTTTAAAAAGAATAGTCCGCCCGGACCTATATCATCGACGCACAGCCAAAGACTCAACGTTTCAAAGGATGTGCAATACCGGCCGCATACCACCAGGCGGCGGCATTGGACTTTTGCAATCTCAGACTTATTCCCTATGATAACAGCAGGCTCCCTGGATGGAATAGGATATTAAAATAGAAAAAAAATGGAACTATCCAGAAACGTGTTAACACGTGATTGGCACTGGGCCATCAGAAACGTGTAAATCAGTGATTGGCACTGGAAGTGTTAAGCCCGATCGGCCAGATACCGGGCCAAGATTTATTTCACGTCATAAATGGATCAATACAGTCCATATTAATTAATGTTTCTTTTTCAAATGTAGCCAAGAGTAAAGACCCTAACCCTGTCAAAACGGCAGTCAAAGTGTATATTTTCAGCAGGTTTGTTTACCAATGATTTTAAGTGTTATTAGCGAAATATGAGTTTATAAAAATCTCAGCGCTCTTTAGATGCAAGGCAATGACGCCGTCATGAAATCGTTGTAGTCCTAAGAAAGAGGAGACCCAGGGCTTTCGATGGACATAGAAATTTCATAAAACTACACTACCCAGCTCACACCAGTGCTGTTGAACACAGCCGGCTGGCGTGAACAAAATTATTGACGTTATTTTTCGGGTTGAACAAACCTGAACGTTATTGCCATAAAATACAACAAATATTGTATCTTTACCTTTCTGTGAACGTCTACCAAAAAAACGCATTGCAATCTGGTGAAAAGTGGCGGAGCTATGGACATTATACAAAAGTAACTGTACTTACAATTGATTTAATTCACGGTCTTTGCTGCCCTGTAACGGGCGCCTGGTGGTACTAAATCCAGATTTAACTCTGCTATTGGAAAGAAGATTTGGCCGATCCATAGATGTATGACTTGGCCATAATAAGGTAATTTAAAGTCCTTATATGCATATTTCAAATTGCATGTGTCCGGATGGCAAAATTCTGTACTGTATCTACTAGTACAAAACTCCTGTAAATCATCTGCCCTTTATTCATTGCTTAGATATTTAGTACATATGTAGTACACATCTCAAGAAGGTGCTGAATGAGGTCAATGTTAGCATGGTGTTATTCACCGTCAAAGATGAACAAATTAAAATAAATTATAATATTTTATATTCTCCTTTGGTTCATCACAATTTACTCAAGCATAGTAACAGAAACAATATTTCTGACACTGGAAATACATTCCATGAGGTCCATAGATACCAGGAACATGCAAATTAACCAAATGAAGTGGTGCAATCTTCCATTTACTTGGGGTATGTCCTTTTTAGGGGAATTTTCTGAAAATATGGCTAGGGCTTAAGAGGTTAAAAGACTCGACTGGTCTGTGTGAAGAAGGGAGGGTTTCTCCGTCCAGTCTGTCTGTTTGTCTCTCTCTGTCATGATGATGATGGTGTGTGTGGTAGTGATGGTTATTAATTGTGGCACAATATATTGAGTTTTATATCTGTCTTCCAGGTTGTGGTGACATTCCCCTTCCCAGTCAGCCAGGTCAGAACCACACCAAGACCAACACCAGCGCTTCCCAACCAGGTCATCACCTGAAGCAGCACAGCGGCGAGAAGCCCTACAGCTGCTCCTTCTGTGGGAAACAGTTTGCCTACGGCAAGAGTTGCCGCACCCATGAGCGCAATCACGTCGCCATGGGCTACCAGTGTTCTGACTGCGGAGAGACCTTCCGTGAGCGAGAGCAGAAGGATCGACACAAGTGCCTGGTGTTTAAAGGAGAGACTGTCTTCCCCTGCACTGAATGCACGGAGGTCTTCAGCAGGCGGTACCTCCTTAAGAAACACCAGCTAGAGTTTCATCCAGAGATCTGTGTGGAAACAAGCCAGAGTCCTCACACAGAGATGGACAGAATGAACCCTGCAGACACTGTTGACCAGGCCATGGATGAGAGGAAGGAGGAGGAAGAGGAGCTGTTTGATCCAGGAGAGTTGGTCCCGTCGTCCCTTGGCCTGCTTGAGATGGATGAGATGGTCCAGCCTGGGTTTTCTTGCAAATGGTGAATATGTAGAAAACACAAACCATGAGTTTGAAGATGACAAAAGTCTTGCCAAGAGAGGCAGAGGATCTGTGGATGCCAGGGTGGAGAAATAGGGATCCGTGGGCATTGTCAAGTGGTATGACAACTGTGCAGTTGAACCTCGAGACAAAGCTCGACGCTGGATCAAATCAGACAAAGCATCTGTGGATCAGCAGGCCACACATTGTGAAGGAGTACAACACATTCATGGAGGGCTAGACCTCTTAGATGCCATTACAAGGTACAAGTACTACCTGTTCTGGCAAACCATAATGCTGGACCTACTTGGTGTCCAAAAGCCACCACAACTAGCCTCATTTTCCTCCAATCACAAAGGGGCTTTCAGGCAGAGGTCACAACTAGCCTCATTCTCCAATCACAACAGGGCTTTCAGGTAGAGGTCACAACTAGCCTCATTCTCCTCCAATCACAGAGGAGCTTCCAGGCAGAGGTCACAACTAGCCTCATTCTCCTCCAATCACAAAGGGGCTGCCCATCACTCAACGCCACATCTCCACCACCGCCTCCCAGGAGAGCTCGTGTTTCAGATGATGTTCATGTGGACCAGGTTGCACTGACCTGTGAAATGAGACAAGCGTGGCCGCAAATTCTGCTAAATCGATGCAGCCACCGTCTGATAAACGCCACGTTCGTCTTTGTTTCACTGAGGAAAGAAATCATTAAAAATCTTTCCATTTGGCCTAAACTGGCTAAACTCCCACACATGCCGATAACAACGGTTCAAACACTGTGCTAATGGTACAAAAGTGTATTTGTTTCTAAACTCTTTTTTGAAAACATGTTTTTCAAGTTTACTACATAAGTCTGTTGCTCAGTTTTCTACAGCTACAGTAACTTTTTGAGAAGACCAACAATATGAGGCAGTCAGTCTTATTTATTTGTATTGAGTTTGCACATTTTTGTGTTTAAAACAAATAACAAATAAAATTGTTGATAAACCTAAGAAGGAAAGCTATGGTTTGTGGAAATGCAAATAAAAAGACAAACGGAAAGATTGTCAGGTTGATTTATTTTTCAATGAGGAATACGTTTAACAATTAACGCCCAATGTGACATTATGTAACATTTCAGATATTTGCCACTAGGGGGTGGTATTTTGAAAACTGAGAAATGTGGTCTATTGCATCTGTCTTATGTCTCCCATAATTTTTCTTGAAGGAGAAATGGGTCGGGGTTCTAACATGTGCAGGGTTGGGTCATGATTTGTGGTTTTGGTGTGCTGTTGAAAGGGTTTAGTGCTGGTTTAGTTCTACATCCATTGTCTTCTGATTTGGAGACTTCATTATGATGATAACATTTATTTAAAAAATTATTAAGCGGGGGCAGAAATCTGACTCAATCAGGGGTTTCTCCCCCCCCCCTTCTCTAGCATCGTGGCCCACAACTGACTCCAGTACTACGATTTCAATGGGACTCATTGGTGATCAGAAGCAAAACACAGACGTGTAGATCTGAAAGAAGCAGCAAAGAATGAAAACATCCTGTATGCCATCAGTTACTGCTGAGAACAGTCCTGGGTTTAAAGAAGCAGCAACGAATCTTAACAACTCAAGACATACAGTACAGAGACAACTAAGACTCAAACTAACCATAAAGCCAGAGGCAATGTTGAAATGTATGTTTTGTTTTATATTTTCAATTTGAGAATTATTTTTTCTACTACATTTTAAGGTGTAGGATTTCACAAGATGGCCGCCAACCCTGAGCTGCTGTGATGGGAGAGTTTATTGCTGCAGGGGGTAATTGGCAGAATGGAAATTCCGGTGTGAATGCCATCTTGGGGTGGAATAGACAGAGAAAAAGATTCTTTGCAGTGGAAGGATTCGTTTCCTTCAGTGGGTGAAGAATGCCCATTTAGATGAGGGAAAAGAGGGTTCAGTGAAGGAATCACCTCAGAGACGCCATTGGTACATATGTTTTGTAGTTTTTGGTAATTGTCCATTTAAATCACTATAATATATACCTGTAAAATGCTGGGTTGTGCTCCTGCCAGAGTCTTCAGGGTATTCTTTTTACCAGAGAGGAGATCCGGTACAAGAATTGAGTTCGTTGGTTGACTTTTTTTTATTACATTGGATTCCATTTTGTCACAGGAAAGATTAGCCTCTAGGATGGAACCCAGGTAGGTAATTTCATCTTTCCTTGTGACAATATTGTCACCCACTGTAACTGAGAAGCCGTCGGTCTTGCTGAGTTTGTTATTTGAGCCGAAGAGAATGGACTCTGTTTTGCCCATGTGTAATGATAGTTTGTTATCAGCGAGCCATATGCAGATTTTGCCTAGTTCCGAGCTGAGGGTTTTTTCAACCTGTAACTTGTTCTTGTCAGAGACCAGCAGGGCTGAGTCGTCCGCAAACAGGAACAAGTTGCAGTCACAAGCTGACGACATGTCATTTGCATGAATTAGGAACAGTAGCGGTCCTAGTATGCTTCCTTGTGGAACACCACAGCTCACTGGGAGGGGGGGGGATAGGGTACCGTTTACCTCCACCATCTGTTCTCTCCCCTTCCCCTCCAGGTAGGATTGCATCCAGCTCACTGATTGACGAGCTAAATAGTCAATCAGAATGGTGTGATTGACACTTGACAGTGTCGAAGGCCTGTCAAGGTAGGCCTACAGGCAGGGTAATAAGAATAAAATAGAAATGCAAGTAAACACAAAGATACATGTGTGATCTAAGTCAACCCCAGGTACAAATATATACTGTGTATATAGCTAACCTAAGTCTACCCTGTACAAATTGGTAGACACAGTTAATTGTTAAAAGGCACTGCATTCCTCTGTGACTGTCAGCCATCCAGTGGCGGACTCGCGCTGTTTGAAGGGCAGGGGCGAAAAGAAAAAAAGGTCACCTACTGCACAACATGGGACCCCATCAGTGAGCAAAAAGATATGATGCGTCATGTATGGTGAAATAGTCTTCATCCTTGATTAAGATTAACATTAGAATAATATAGACAATCCAGATTAATAGTATAACCACACCTCTATGATAAAAAACACAGGGAATAATACACCTTTCAAATGTTTATTTCACCTCATTGTCATGGTGTTTGAAAAGTAGATTTATCATGGTGTTTGAAAAGTTAATTATCATGGTGTTTGAAAAGTAGATTATCATGGTGTTTGAAAAGTTAATTATCATGGTGTTTGAAAAGTAGATTATCATGGTGTTTGAAAAGTAGATTATCATGGTGTTTGAAGGTCTCTAAACCATTGCTGCAGTGGTACATTTCTCAATGCTAAAGATATCAGTGAGGATGGAATATAAATATTTGGGAAAAAGCATTTTAATATGGTCTGGGTTGAAAAATAGTGAACCTATTCTTTAAAAGCTATTTACAACATATATTTTACAGGATATAAAACAGTTGAACAGTTAAGTTAATTCGAGTGCCGTTGAGCTTCTTCCTTTCTCTCTCCTTCTCTCCTCCCCCCATGTCCTCCTCCTGCCCTCTCCCTCTGTCCTAATACTCCCCATCTCTCCTCCTGTACTCTCCCTTCTCTCCTCCTGTCCTCTCCTCATGTCCTCTCCTCCTTCTCTCATCCTGTCCTCTCCTTCTCTCCTCTATCTCTCCCTCCCACTCTCTATCTTCCCCATTCTCTCCATTAAAGTTAATATATTGTACCTGGATACTGGCTGGATCAGTGGGATATTTTAATGGCAACAGGAGAGTATTCAAGTTATTTGTTGTTGTGTCGTTTGAATCATTTCTCTCCCTATCATCATTTGCATCCTTGCTTTCTCCATGACCATCTTCATCATAATTTCTCTCCATAGCATCATCTGCATTCTCTTTCCTCAACTTCTTCATAATTTATCTCCATAGAATCATTTGCATTTTCTCTTTCCTCCACTTCTTCACCATCTCTCTTCCTGATATCATCATTTCCTCTTGAATATCTCCATCTTCATTGTCCGTCTTTGTCTAAGGTGGAGCAAATCATATTTGTTTTATAATAGTAATATAATTGTACTGTATATAATATTCGTACAGTAGCCTACAATGTTATAATTGTATTATAAAGTAATATGTCATATAGCACTACCACTAGCCCTCTTGCCTTGATTGGAATAAAAAATATCTATGGTTGGTCAATTTAAATGTTTAAAACAAATTTTTCTGTCCAAAATAAGCATTATTGACCATGTTATAACCAGATTCTCAGTTATAATCCAAACTATTGGCTCTGTGCGACAAGCTTGTACACGTAGCTAGTAGTGAGGACTTACAAATACATAGGCCTACCTGTATCCTTATCTCCTCCCTTACTATTGTTGCTTTGGACCCAATTTTTCAAAGAGAAGCTGCTTTCAGCTGCTTTTTAATATTATTCCGATTTCGTTCTCTCATTGGCATTCTGTAATCATAGAATATAGGCCAATGCTGGTCGGCTAGGTGGTGTAGTGGGCAAGACGCTCACCACCAATGCAGGAGACGCTGGGTTCGAGCCCAGCTCTCCGCATTGCTATCAGCTTGGCTGGTCGTTCATACTAACACAATAGACCTATCTCAAACCCTGCCCCTTTTCTTGATCCTCTAATCACAACTGTCGCTTACCTCGGACAAGCGACAGTTGTGATTGGAGGATCAAGAAAAGAGGGCAGGGTTTGAGATAGGTATATTGGCAGTGTTAGGGGTGGGAAAGCACGTGTGTCGGAGGAAGCACGTGATAGCCTCCACTCTCCCAGACCGACTGTGGGGGGTAGGTGCGCAGTGACCAGGAAGGGGATTGGGAATTGGCATAATGACTAACATTGGGATGGGAGAAAAACGGAGGAAAAAGGAGGGGAAAAAAAGAATATAGGCCAATGCTAAACCCACTTTTATGTTTACTACCACTCTTAAGTTAGCTTTAAAAAGCAATTCACACTGAACTTTAAAGTGCTATGGGTATATTTTGTGCAAATCCTAAAATAATTTGTACACTTTATTTCTAAATTGAGAACACAGGTTAGCATAGAATCAGCTAAGCAAGGTACCTGTTTAGTTAGCTAGCTACAGTAGCCTAGGCTAAAACATCCTGCCATCAATAAAAGCACTTGCAGTGTACACACATTAGTTTTTAGTAATGCATAATTGCTAAAACAAACTCAATCTTTGCAACTTCAAAGAAAGCTTGCTGTATTACCTACCTCACACACAGCAGTAGGATGCAGGGTTACAGCTCAGACTGCATTAAGCCCTCTGGCATCTGAACATTCAAGAGGGGATGTGTCTAAAACTGAAAACTTAAATGGATGGAATATTGTAGTGACAGGGCTGCTCAGAGTTGTGGCTAACACTTTTGCGTGACATTATTTAACCGTCGGGGCACATGGTCAAGTTTAGACCATTGGAAGGGCACCAATGGGCACGTCCTCTCATTTTCGCCACTCAAAAGGGCATTTTAGCGTGATGTTTTCAACTGTGGGGGCACATGGTCAAGTTTAACCATTGGAAGGGCACCAATGGGCACATCCTAGTTGTTTCCACTCAAAAGGGCACTTTAGGTTCAGCGCGATGTTTTCAACTGTCAGATTCAGATTACCTTATTCACCATATTGTATACAAATGGAACGTGATTCGACATTACAGTGCATGATTTTTTTTCACAAATAGGAATAACATAATAATAAATAAATAAGTGCAAAAACAGGACAGAACAGTGAGACAACAATAAGACAGTAAAAGTGCAGTGGTTGGGGACATGGATACAGTGCAGCACAGTTCAAGTCCAGAGGTCTGTGGGGGGCCTGGGGCACATGGTCAAATCTAGACCATTGGAGGGGCACAACCTCTAGTTTTTTCACTCAAATGGGCACTTTTGTGTGATGTTTTTCAACTGTGGGGGCACATGGTCAAGTTTAGACCATTGGAAGGGCACCAATGGACACGTCCTCTATCATTTTTGCCACTCAAAAGGGCACTTTTGCATGACATTATTTAACCGTGGGGCACATGGTCAAGTTTAGACCATTGGAAAAGCACCAATAGGGCACACCCTCTAATTTTTCGCCACTCAAAAGGGCACGTTTTTCAACCGTGGGGACACCAGTCCGCCAGTGCAGCCATCAATTCAGCATTTGTATTTGTGGACATGCACAACGCCATTCCTTAATGCAAATAAAAAAAAGGTTGACATTTGGTGAACATAAATTGTCCATGTTTTGTGATCGATTCCTTAAATAAATACAAATCCATTGTTTTCCCAGTATTTTTTTTCTCTCCTGTCACTTGTTTGCAAACCATTGTTTTCCGAGTTCCCCCCCCCCCGTCACTGACTGTCGTCATTGCGCACGTCGCGCACGCGCACTGTCCATTTTTGTTGTGGTCGTGGATTTGTTCTGTTCAGTAGCTGTGAACGTGTCCCGATCCAAATGAGTCCAGGTAAGACGATTTGGACATTTACGTTCCTGGGGTTGTTATGGCTTCTTTTATTCACAGACACACCACTCACATTAACGTTAGCATTAATTGAATGAATCAGTCTGTGTTGAGACTCCTAGTTATAGGCCGTATGTATGGTGGAGGCTGAGAAGTGGCTAGCCCCTTTCGTGACTTTCGGTTTGCAAACCGAAAGTCACGAAAGGGGCTAAGAAGTGGCTAGAAAACGATTCTCGTTCCCACTTCCCACCTCCCCGAACTACACAATTACTCTGGGTGAAAGATATATTGATGTAGATTTAGAGACAAAAAGTGCTCCATTGACAAACGAGGCCATTTTGCGCAATTCATAACTTTAAAGTCGGGACTAGATCTTTCCTCGCGAACGGATACTTGGTCACCGCGGAGTTTTATTTGACATAATTGGTGCGAGTTCGGTCACGTATCTTGCGCTCGACCAATAGCAGCTCTCTTTGTTGCGAGGATACGGTCGTACAAAGAGCGCTGCTATTGGTCGATCCGGTGTCAACAAAGAAATTACATCCAAACTAACGTTACGGACGAAAATGGACAAAAAACACCGTCTAAAGTTCGAACGGTGGCTTAACCTACCAGGCCAGATTCCAGAATCATACCATTGTGGAGACATACACACATTGTTTAGAGATTTGTGTCATAAATGTCATGATATCTGTATGTCGTGTATGTCATAAATCA
The DNA here is from genome assembly GCF_963971535.1 of Notolepis coatsorum. Classification (NCBI taxonomy): domain Eukaryota; kingdom Metazoa; phylum Chordata; class Actinopteri; order Aulopiformes; family Paralepididae; genus Notolepis; species Notolepis coatsorum. The sequence continues at coordinate 213,280,212 of NC_140166.1, forward strand.
ATGTCATGATGATGAATTGAAAACGGGGGACCCTGATTAGATTAGATTGTACTTTAGTTTATTGTCATTATATTTGCATACAACGAGATTTGGGACTCAAACCTAAGGTGCAGTAATAAAATCACAAGTAATAAAAGATAAACATAAAATCCTATACAGAAACATTAAATGCTATACAATAAGACTGTTAGTCCTGTACAATATACAAAATAACAACAGAATAGCAATACACAAATAACAATCACAGTGTCAGACGGTAGTGGGTGGGTATTTCACTGTGGATATTGCACATCAGGATATTGCACACTGTGGGATTACTTCAGCTTTTGTTTCGCAGCAGTACTAGTAGGCACAATCTATAGACCACCAGAACAGAGTGGCTTTTATGACACACTTGATGGGTGTTTAGCTGGGGTGGAGGGGGTAGAAAAATTATTGGGGACTGGAACACGGATATGCTGCGTAAAGCAGCACCCGTCTTCAAGGCCTTCAGTAGATTTTCTGATCTGCACGGTTTCAGCCAGCTAATCACCCAACCCACAAGGGTATGCGATTCGACACAAACCACCATTGACCTCATTTTGACCTCTGACAAGTCAATGATCTCCAATAAAGGGGTGATAGCATGCGGGTTAAGTGATCATTATATGATTTTCTGTACCCGCAAAAAGCTAAAACAGAAGGCCGGCTGTCACAAAACAGTCACATCTAGAGACCTCAAAACTTACTCTAGAGAGGCCTTTAACCTAGAACTGGGGAGCTTGGACTGGTCAGATGAACTCAGTGGTACACAGGTTGAAGAAACATATGGCTTGGATTCAAAACCAAATTCACAGCAATACTCAACAACATGGCACCGATAAGAACCACCAGGGTTAAAAATCGCGCTGAGGCATGGATGCACACTGAAATACTGGCCGCTATGAAAACCAGAGACAAAAAATGCTCTGAACTTCATAAAAGTCAGAGAAAGCTTTCCAAAAGCTCAAACAGTGAACTCCAAGCCCACGTGGTTGAACAAAAAATCCAAAGAAACAGACTAAGAAATGACGTAAACACCATGATCAGAACCGCAAAAAGAAATTTCATCAACGACAAAACTGAGGAAAACAAAAACAAACCCTGCGAACTTTGGAAATTACTCAATAATCAACTAGGCTGCAGTAAAAAACTTAAAACCAGATTCTCAAACATAAACATAAAGACGGACAACACGCTCTTCACAGACAAGCTGGATGTAGCCAATTACTTAAACATCTTCTTCACAAACATAGCCACAACACTGGTAAACAAACTACCCTCCCACTCAGGGCATTATGGGGTAGAACACATAGTAGCATACTACAAAAACCTAGGGGTCCACAAAGACGACTTCAAACTTGAAATGGTAACAACCGACAACCTAACAAGGCCACTGGCCATGACAACATCCCCTCCAAATTCCTCAGACGCAGCAGCCGCCATCACCCCAGTCATCACACACATAATAAACCTCTCTATAAAACAGGGGCACGTCCCCAAGGACTTCAAAATTGCGAGAGTGACCCCTCTGCACAAAAAGGGCAGCAAATTAGACCCAGGCAACTACCGCCCTGTTTCTATTCTTACCTCCATCTCGAAAGTCATGGAGAAAATAGTCTACGAACAGGTCGAAAAGTACCTGGCGGAAAATAATCTAATCTACGAATTCCAATCTGGCTTCAGAACGTCCCACTCCACTGACACATGCCTCCTCTATTTGAACGACCACATCAAACAAGAGGTGGATGCGGGCAAATACTGCGGCATGGTCATGCTGGACCTACAAAAGGCCTTCGACACTGTCAATCACTCCATTCTAATGGACAAGCTAAAAGCAATTGGTTTTGATAGCTTATCAGTGAGCTGGATGCAATCCTACCTGGAGGGGAGAGAACAGATGGTAGGGGTAAACGGTACTCTATCCCCCCCCCCTCACAGTGAGCTGTGGTGTTCCACAAGGAAGCATACTAGGACCGCTACTCTTCCTAATTTATGCAAATGACATGTCGTCAGCCTGTGACTGCAACTTGTTCCTGTTTGCGGACGACTCAGCCCTGCTGGTCTCTGACAAGAACAAATTGCAGGTTGAAAAAACCCTCAGCACGGAACTAGGCAAAATCTGCATATGGCTCGCTGATAACAAACTATCATTACACATGGGCAAAACAGAGTCCATTCTCTTCGGTTCAAATAACAAACTCAGCAAGACCGACGGCTTCTCAGTTACAGTGGGTGACAATATTGTCACAAGGAAAGACGAAATTACCTACCTGGGTTCCATCCTAGAGGCAAATCTTTCCTGTGACAAGATGGCATCCAATGTAATAAAAAAAGTCAACCAACGAACTAGATTCTTGTACCGGATCTCCTCTCTGGTAAACAAGAATACCCTGAAGACTCTGGCAGGAGCACTCATTCAAGGGTACTATGACTATGCGTGCACCTCATGGTACCAAAGCACCTCAAAGGCGCTTAAAACAAAATTACAAACATCACAAAACAAACTGGTCAGACTACTACTTGACCTGAACCCCAGAACCCACCTCACCCCTGCCCACTTTGACAACCTAGGATGGCTTAGAGTAGACGACAGAGTACAGCAACTTGCAATGGGCCTGGTCTACAAGATACACTATACGACCGGGGTGCCCATGTACATGTCAAAATACTTCCCAAAGGTCAGTGAATACCACAACCACTACACCAGAGGAAGCTCAACAAATCATGTTAAACCCAGATTCGGCTCAAACAAGGGACTAAACACGTTTCGCAATTATGCCACAACAATGTGGAACGCCCTACCCAAAGCTGTAAAGGAATGTGAATCCCTGCCCACATTCAAAACCGCTCTTAAAGAGCACCTACGGGAGGCTGCAATTCGAAACTGGCCACCGTAAATGCCCAAAACCCCCACCACCTCCTAATAGACCGTCTCCTCCCCACCGCATGTATATATTCCCTCCCCGCCGTATGTATATTTCCCTCCCACCCACCCACCCCCTCCTAATGTACAGTCCCCTCCCCATCATATGTATATACTCTGTCAGGATCTAGGGGTAACAGTACTGTATATTTGAATACCGCTTATGTCACAAATGTATCAGTACTAAATACCTATATGTCCCTATGCCATAAATGTCATGTATGTTGTGTATGTCATAAATGTCTATATGAATTGAAAATGGGGGACCCTGATGGAAACAAGACAAACGTCTTTCTCAGGTCTGCATCCCCTTAACAATTGTATGTATTGAGCCGTACTGTATTGTACCCATTCTGCAATCTGTTAAATAAAGTTTTCATTCATTCATTCATTCATTCAGAGAACGAGAGAATAATGGCAGAAGCTAAGGCTAAGGTTGCCAAGAAAAAGGCAGCTCCCAGACCCAAGAAAGTAGGTCCCAGCGTCAGTGAATTCGTCCTCGATGCAGTGTCTGCTTCTAAAGAGAGGGGCGGCGCGTCTTTGCATGTCATAAGGAAGGCTCTGGCTGCCGGTGGCTACGACGTGGATAAAAACAAGACTCGTGTGAGGACTGCCATCAAGCGTCTGGTGGCGAAGGGAACCCTGGTCCGGGTAAAGGGTACCGGAGCCGCTGGCTCTTTCAAGATCAACAAGAACAAGCCTGAGGTTAAAGCCAAACAGCCTGCAAAGATGCCACTGGATCTCCTCTCTGGTAAACAAGAATACCCTGAAGACCGGCAGGAGCAGGAGCACTCATTCAAGGGTACTACGACTATGCGTGCACCTCATGGTACCAAAGCACCTCAAAGGTGCTAAAAACTAAATTACAAACATCACAAAACAAACTGGTCAGACTACTGCTTGACCTGACTCCTAGAACCCACCTCACCCCTGCCCACTTTGACAACCTAGGATGGCTTAGAGTAGACGACAGAGTACAGCAACTTGCAATGGGCCTGGTCTACAAGATACACTACACCACTAAGGTACCCATGTACATGTCAAAATACTTCCCAAAGGTCAGTGAATACCACGACCCCAACACCAGAGGGAGCTCCACAAATCATTTTAAACCCAGATTCGTCTCAAACAAGGGACTAAACACGTTTCGCAATTATGCAACAACAATGTGGAACGCCCTACCCACAGCTGTAAAGGAATGTGAATCACTACCCACCTTCAAAACCTCTCTAAAAGAGCACCTACGGGAGACTGCAATCCGAAACTGGCCCCTGTAAATGTCCAAACTCAACCCCCTCCAATGTACAATTCCCCCCCTTGCCCTAGTGCTAAATGATGTAGCAACCAGCCACAACATACTTCAAATGTTGGTTCTTTTAGTATTCATACAATCTCTTTCACATACAATATATGTGTATATTAACAGACCACATACTGAACATTGCATATAATATAAAATGTAGCATGGATAATTCGAAAGTAGGAATCTAGATTCAAAATCTACAGCTCCAAAGAGTTGTGCTCACTTCTCACTCATGTCATCCCTCATTCATAACGACGTCCAAGTGATGTCACACCCCACATACAGGCACACACGGCAGCCTTGGACTGTCAAATCAGAGATGTTTTGTAAATTGGAGAATGCCACCAAACCTTTCCAATTTGATAGTAATCGTCTGCCGTGCGTGCCTGTATGAGTGGTGTGACAATCACCAGTTAGCTTGTAAATGGCCAGTCCTATGAGGGGTGTGACATCACCAGCTAGCTTGTAGAATGGCCAGTCCTCTCTCACACATTAATTCGCCCACTCTCTCCTTCTCTCCCCAGATGGAGACAGTCCCTTCCCTGTGGTGTGGGAGGTGCTGAATGGACTACTCTGGAGGCGGCCCATCACTCCTTCATCATCCTCAGCAGACAAGGAAGAGGAGGAGGACAGTCTTCCAGCACCGACAATAGAAATACTTTTTACCCCCGCCATGGACCAGGTATGTTCTGTCAGAGGTTACTTAGAATAGAGAAATGAACTATAGTAAAAACCAAAATATTCCTGTGTTTTTTTTTGTTGTTGATGCAAAGCACCTCTATGCCTGGCAATGTCATTAACTCATGCAATCATTCATTGATTCAGTCATTCACTCACACTTAGCTGTGCTGCCCCCTGGTGGCTTCCCACAAGCATTAGGTTGACATCATCATCAATCGCACTTCCACACACAACATCCACACAGGCCAGGCAGCGTCTATGCCTTCTACAACGCTGTTCTGTTTCCGGGTTCCTCTGATTGGCCGCTGAAGCACGCCCCCCGAGTGACGCGACCCCCGAGGTTGGAAAATCACTTAGATTTCGTAAATATTTACCCGTTTCTCATACGGTTAACGATTCAGAAACAATCATTTCTCATCTCTGTGTGTTTATGTCGTTGCAGATGCTCAACAAGGTGGGTTTGATACGCAGTCATGGCGGCGAAAGTGTCTTTATTATTTTGATTAGTTAACGTTATCATTAGCAGGTAAGTTATGAAGTCATTGTTTATCATAAAACCAACAGCATGACTGGCTCGTCTATTCTGTGCTAGATTAAGACACTATTTCAATAATGGATGACGGTGAAAGCATACACGCCACCGAGAACAGTTAGTACTCTGTAGATATAACGTCAGCTAGCGAGGTTGCACACCTATATCTTCTACTTTCATGAATTGTTTTCTACTCCTACTCTGCTTTAAAAAGATAATTCCGCACCGTCATCCATTATTGAAATAGTGTCTTGATCTAGCACAGAATAGAGGAGCCAGTCATGCTGTTGGTTTTATGATAAACAATGACTTCATAACTTACCTGCTAATGATAACGTTAACTAAATAATAAAGACACTTTCGCCGCCATGACTGCGTATCAAACCCACCTTGTTGAGCATCTGCAACGACATAAACACACGGAGATGAGCAATGATTGTTTCTGAATCGTTAACCGTATGAGAAACGGGTAAATATTTTTACGAAATCTAAGTGATTTTCCAACCTCAGGGTTGATCTCCATCGAGTTCGCTCGGTGAAGGCTGGCTGTTCCCGTGTCACTCGGGGGGTGTGCTTCAGCGGCCAATCAGAGGAACCCGGAAACCGAACAGCGTTGTAGAAGGCATAGACGCGGCCAGGCAACCCCGGTACGAGTGCTCCAACACCAGTCCATCTCATTGACATTCTGTGTTTATATTATAAGGTGGCACGTTTTTGCGTTTGTCCAAAACCGGGGTTGATGCACTTATTTAAGTAATTTATTGACATCCTGAGTCGTGTTTACACTGTAGATATGTTAGCTAAGTATTTAAGTTAAGTTACTGACATCCTGAGTTGTGTTTACACTGTAGATACGTTAGCTAAGTATTTAAGTTAAGTTACTGACATCCTGAGTTGTGTTTACACTGTAGATACGTTAGCTAAGTATTTAAGTTAAGTTATAGTAGAGGGAGAGCGCATGTTCTGCCAGTGACATCACTTCCTGGCGACGCATACATTTGCAAGTTCAACAACAATGACGAAGCCCTCCATTGCAGTCCAGTTTTATACAGTTCAGGCACAATTATGTTAGGTTCTAATTTAGAAATAACCAAACGGATAGTAATATCTTCCATCAAATCTGTTGAGTGACTGATCAATGTAGCTGCAGCCTAACCACATTTTCATGCATTTATCTATGGCCGTATTACATGATATTACATTTGGACGGTAAATTAGAAGTCTGTCACATTGACAAAAGAAATGCTAGCGGAAACACTGCTGGTTAGTCTGATATGTCTCTGCTTCTACATGCTGTCAACAGTCTTCTTCTGTTTTAACATATCTGGTTGTGTCTTAAAGGGCCAGCAGACATTCTTGGCAGAGACAGTTGTTTGCATCAAGGAGGAGCCGGAGGACTTTGAGTTTGAAGGTGAGTTGGAGTTGCTGGACTGAATGAAATTTCATAAAACTACACTACCCAGCTCACACCAGCGCTGTTGAACACAGCCGGCTGGCGTGAACAAAATTATTGACGTTATTTTTCTGGTTGAACAAACCTGAACGTTATTGCCATAAAATACAACAAATATTGTATCTTTACCTTTCTGTGAACGTCTACCAAAAAAACGCGTTGCAATCTGGTGAAAAATGGCGGAGCTATGGACATTATACAAAAGTAACTGTACTTACAATTGATTTAATTCACGGCCTTTGCTGCCCTGTAACGGGCGCCTGGTGGTACTAAATCCAGATTTAACTCTGCTATTGGAAAGAAGATTTGGCCCGATCCATAGATGTATGACTTGGCCATAATAAGGTAATTTAAAGTCCTTATATTCTATATGCATATTTCAAATTGCATGTGTCCGGATGGCAAAATTCTGTACTGTATCTACAAAACTCCTGTAAATCATCTGCCCTTTATTCATTTGCTTAGATATTTAGTACATATGTAGTACACATCTCAAGAAGGTGCTGAATGAGGTCAATGTTAGCATGGTGTTATTCACCGTCAAAGATGAACAAATTTAATTAAAATCAATTATAATATTTTATATTCTCCTTTGGTTCATCACAATTTACTCAAGCATAGTAACAGAAACAATATTTCTGACACTGGAAATACATTCCATGAGGTCCATAGATACCAGGAACATGCAAATTAACCAAATTAAGTGGTGCAATCTTCCATTTACTTGGGTATGTTTTTTAGGGGAATTTTCTGAAAATATGGCTAGGGCTTAAGAGGTTAAAAGACTCAACTGGTCTGTGTGAAGAAGGGAGGGTTTCTCCGTCCAGTCTGTCTGTTTGTCTCTCTCTGTCATGATGATGATGGTGTGTGTGGTAGTGATGGTTATTAATTGTGGCACAATATATTGAGTTCTATATCTGTCTTCCAGGTTGTGGTGACATTCCCCTTCCCAGTCAACCAGGTCAGAACCACACCAAGACCAACACCAGTGCTTCCCAACCAGGTCAGAACCGGAGGTTTAAGAGGGTCCGTAAACTCCGTAACCATAACCTCACCAATCACCCGAAGCATCACGGCGGCGAGAAGCCCTACAGCTGCTCCTTCTGTGCGAAACAGTTTATTTACGGCAAGAGTTGCCGCACCCATGAGCGCAAATATCACGTCGCCATGGGCTACCGGTGTTCTGACTGCGGAGAGACCTTCCATGAGCGAGAGCAGAAGGACCGACACAAGTGCCTGGTGTTTAAAGGAGAGACTGTCTTCCCCTGCACTGAATGCACGGAGGTCTTCAGCAGGGGGTACCTCCTTAAAAAACACCAGCTAGAGTTTCATCCAGAGATCTGTGTGGAAACAAGCCAGAGTCCTCGCACAGAGATGGACAGAATGAACCCTGCAGACACTGTTGACCAGGCCATGGATGAGAGGAAGGAGGAGGAAGAGGAGCTGTTTGATCCAGGAGAGTTGGTCCCGTCGTCCCTTGGCCTGCTTGAGATGGATGAGATGGTCCAGCCTGGGTTCTCTTGCAAATGGTGAATATGTAGAAAATACAAACCATGAGTTTGAAGATGACAAAAGTCTTGCCAAGAGAGGCAGAGGATCTGTGGATGCCAGGGTGAAGAAATAGGGATCCGTGGGCATTGTCAAGTGGTATGACAACAGATCCTACTGTGCAGTTGAACCTCGAGACAAAGCTCGACACTGGATCAAATCATACAAAGCATCTGTGGATCAGCAGGCCACACATTGTGAAGGAGTACAACACATTCATGGAGGGCTAGATGCATGCATTACAAGGTAAGGTTAGGTACAAGTACTACCTGTTCTGGAAAACCATAATGCTGGACCTACCGCCGTGACGGCCAACTACTTGGTGTCCAAAAGCCACCACAACTAGCCTCATTTTCCTCCAATCACAAAGGGGCTTTCAGGCAGAGGTCACAACTAGCCTCATTCTCCTCCAATCACAAAGGGGCTTTCAGGCAGAGGTCACAACTAGCCTCATTCTCCTCCAATCACAAAGGGGCTTTCAGGCAGAGATCACAACTAGCCTCATTCTCCTTCAATCACAGAGGAGCTTCCAGGCAGAGGTCACAACTAGCCTCATTCTCCTCCAATCACAAAGGGGCTGCCCATCACTCAACGCCATATCTCCACCACCGCCTCCCAGGAGAGCTCGTGTTTCAGATGATGTTCATGTGGACCAGGTTGCACTGACCTGTGAAATGAGACAAGCGTGGCCGTTGCAAATTCTGCTAAATCGATGCAGCCACCGTCTGATAAACGCCACGTTCGTCTTTGTTTCACTGAGGAAAGAAATCATTAAAAATCTTTCCATTTGGCCTAAACTGGCTAAACTCCCACACATGCCGATAACAACGTTTCAAACACTGTGCTAATGGTACAAAAGTGTATTTGTTTCTAAACTCTTTTTTGAAAACATGTTTTTCAAGTTTACTACATAAGTCTGTTGCTCAGTTCTCTACAGCTACAGTAACTTTTTGAGAAGACCAACAATATGAGGCAGTCAGTCTTATTTATTTGTATTGAGTTTGCACATTTTTGTGTTTAAAACAAATAACATATAAAATTGTTGTTAAACCTAAGAAGGAAAGCTATGGTTTGTGGAAATGCAAATAAAAAGACAAACGGAAAGATTGTCAGGTTGATTTATTTTTCAATGAGGAATACGTTTAACAATTAACGCCCAATGTGACATTATGTAATATTTAACCATTAAACCCAATGTGACATAATGTGACATTTCAGATATTTGCCACTAGGGGGTGGTATTTTGAAAACTGAGAAATGTGGTCTATTGCATCTGTCTTATGTCTCCCATAATTTTCCATGAAGGAGAAATGGGTCGGGGTTGTTATAATAACATGTGCAGGGTTGGGTCATGATTTGTGGTTTTGGTGTGCTGTTGAAATGGTTTAGTGCTGGTTTAGTTCTACATCCATTGTCTTCTGATTTGGAGACTTCATTATGATGATTACATTTATTAAAAAAATTATTAAAGGGGGGCGGGGGCAGAAATCTGACTCAATCAGGGGTTCCCCCCCCCCCCCCCCCCCCTTCTCTAGCATCGTGGCCCACAACTGACTCCAGTACTATGATTTCAATGGGACTCATTGGTGATCTGAAGCAAAACAGACGTGTAGATCTGAAAGAAGCAGCAAAGAATGAAAACATCCTGTATGCCATCAGTTACTGCTGAGAACAGTCCTGGGTTTAAAGAAGCAGCAACGAATCTTAACAACTCAAGACATACAGTACAGAGACAACTAAGACTCAAACTAACCGTAAAGCCAGAGGCAATATCGAAATGTATGTTTTGTTTTATATTTTTAATTTGAGAATTATAATTTTTTTCTACTACATTTTAAGGTGTAGGATTTCACAAGATGGCCACCAACCCTGAGCTGCTGTGATGGGAGAGTTTATTGCTGCAGAGGGTAATTGGCAGAATGGAAATTCAGGTGTGAATGCCATCTTGGGGTGGAATAGGCAGAGAAAAAGATGCTTTGCAGTGGAAGGATTAGTTTCCTTCAGTGGGTGAAGAATGCCCATTTAGATGAGGGAAAAGAGGGTTCAGTGAAGGAATCACCTCAGATGCCATTGGTACGTATGTTTTGTAGTTTTTGGTAATTGTCCATTTAAACTACTATAATATATACCTGTAAACGTCTGGGTTGTTGGCAATTTTGTGGGAATCATTCCAATTCTTAATGTGGAATGTACTGTTTAACTAAATAGTTAATGATGCCAATTGGCAAGTTATTTAGTTTATTTGGGTTGAATCTGTTCCAGTGTGATCAAATAAGAATTATTTGGTAAATTGATTTGGTTAAATGAAATTCAAACGAAATTGATTTGGTCTGTTTTAAATTAAAATAACATGTATTTGGAAGGAAAACTATAACTGTACATTGGAGGTGGGGGGGGGGGGGGGGTTGGGTAGGCGGGGTGGGGTGGGGGAAAACTACAACTGTACAAGCAAAACTGTACATTGGAATATCGACGAAACCATACTTGGTTCTAAGAAGAGGGTCTTGTGTATTCTTGGGTTAGGTCATTTACTGGGGTTGGGGAGGGGGTTGGGTTAGGACATTTACAGGGGCCAGTTTCGAATTGCAGTCTCCCATAGGTGTTCTTTGAGAGTGGTTTTGAAAGTGGGTAGTGATTCACATTCCTTTACAGCTTTGGGTAGGGCATTCCACATTGATGTGGCATAATTGCAAAACGTGTTTAGTCCCTTGTTTGAGCCGAATCTGGGTTTAACATGATTTGTGGAGCTCCCTCTGGTGTTGTGGTCGTGGTATTCACTGACCTTTGGGAAGTATTTTGACATGTACATGGGTATCTTAGTTGTGTAGTGTATCTTGTAGACCAGGCCCATTGCAAGTTGCTGTACTCTGTCTTCTACTCTAAGCCATCCTAGGTTGTCAAAGTGGGCAGGGGTGAGGTGGGTTCTAGGAGTAAGGGCAAGCAGTAGTCTGACCAGTTTGTTTTGTGATGTTTGTAATCTTGTTTTTAGCGCCTTTGAGGTACTTTGGTACCATGAGGTGTAAGCATAGTCGTAGTACCCTTGAATGAGTGCTCCTGCCAGAGTCTTCAGGGTATTCTTGTTTACCAGAGAGGAGATCCGGTACAAGAATCTAGTTCGTTGGTTGACTTTTTTTATTACATTGGATGCCATTTTGTCACAGGAAAGATTTGCCTCTAGGATGGAACCTAGGTATGTAATTTCGTCTTTCCTTGTGACAATATTGTCACCCACTGTAACTGAGAAGCCGCCGGTCTTGCTGAGTTTGTTATTTGAACCGAAGAGAATGGACTCTGTTTTACCCAGGTGTAATGATAGTTTGTTATCAGCGAGCCAGGTGCAGATTCTGCCGAGTTCTGAGCTGAGGGTTTTTTCAACCTGTAACTTGTTCTTGTCAGAGACCAGCAGGGCTGAGTCATCCGCGAACAAGAACAAGTTGCAGTCACAAGCTGACGACATGTCATTTGCATAAATTAGGAACAGTAGCGGTCCTAGTATGCTTCCTTGTGGAACACCACAGCTCACTGGGAGGGGGGGGATAGTGTACCATTTACCTCCACCATCTCCCCTCAAGGTAGGATTGCATCCAGCTCACTGATTGACAAGCTAAAACCAATTGGTTTTGATAGTCTATCAGAATGGAGTGGTTGACAGTGTCGAAGGCCTTTTGTAGGTCCAGCATGACCATGCCGCAGTATTTGCCTGCGTCCACCGCTTGTTTGATGTGGTCGTTTAAATAGAGAAGGCATGTGTCAGTGGAGTGGGATGTTCTGAAGCCAGATTGGAATTCGTAGATTCGATTTTTTTCCGGAACTAAACCTAAAGTCAAGAGACTACTCCAATAACTGACCCTAAAGCCAGAGACGACCAATACCAATACTAAGACAAACACCAACCTTGTCTTTACCATTAGTTTCTCAAGCTAGCTAGGTTGACATGACAAGATTGATTTGTATTTATCCCCATGGGGACATTCAAGTTTCAAAGCAGCAGGTAATACGAATAAAATAGAAATGCAAGTAAAACAAAGATACATGTGTGATCTAAGTCAACCCCAGGTACAAATATACTGTACTGACGCGTACTGTATGCGTCTATATTAAAGGCAGCCCAAGAGCGCCTCCGCATTGGCGTTTTGCGCTCTGATTGGCCGAGCACGCGCATGAGCCGCGACGCGCTCCTCTAGCCAGGAATCGAAACTCCGTTTAAGCTCCAGAGAGCGAGGCTGAAAATCCACAGTTCTTGCCCCACTGATGGGAGCCGAATCCCGGATCCGAGTTTTCTGATGAATACCCCCAAAATATGGAGGTCCCGAACGCAATTAAGTATTGATTACGCCGTAACGAATCATTAAAGAAATATACCGTTAACTGGAGTATGTTGTTTCTTTACATATATGTTGGATTAGAGAATTGGTTTGTCATGACAATCCAATAAAAAATTGCGATTTACCCGGTGGTACAATGAACGGTGGGGCTGGGCTGGGGCGCGCGGTGCTCCCACTTAGGTGGCGGCGGCGGCGGTTGACCGATGGCGATGACGAGCACGTGTCCGTGGGGTAAGACGGCCGGTGAGAGAGCGCGGCGCGGAGCCAATGGCAGTGTCATGATGGGAATAATCGGACGCGTTAAACAGCAATGAATTAATTTAGTATAACAGTCCGGTTCTGTGTTTGTTTGTGTCTGTAGATTGTTGGTGAAAAACTAACTTTAGGTTAGTTTAACGCGTCCGTGTCGATTAGCCCCACCGTTCATTGTAAACAATGAACCACCGGGTAAATCGCGATTTTTTTTTTTATTGGATTGTCATGACAAACCAATTCTCTAATCCAACATATATGTAAAGAAACAACATACTCCAGTTAACGTATATATATATTTTTTTTTATTGATCTTTTTCCCCCTCCATTTTCCTCCGATTTTCTCCCATCCCAATGTTAGTCGTATGCCAATTCCCAATCCCCTTCCTGGTCGCTGCGCACTTACCCCCCACAGTCAGATCATCTGGGAGAGTGGAGGCTATCACGTGCTTCCTCCGACACACGTCCAGCCAATCAACCGCTTCTTTTCACCTGGCAGCGCGGATCCTCCCTGAGAGGGCGTAGCGTGTGGAAGGATCACACTATCCCACTCAGGTCCTATCCGCGCTTAGCAGGCGCCCCGGCCGAACTGTAGGAGTCGCTGTTTACAACGACCCGGACCCACCCCGCCAGCTTCTCCCACCCTCTAATACTGCCAATTGTATTAGTGTGAACGGCCAGCCAAGCTGGTGACAACCCCGGAACTGTGAGCTGGATTCGAACAGGCGAATCCAGCTCACAGCTCCGGGGTTGGTGACGAACGCAATCTCCGCTACGCCACCTAACCGCCCCTACGTATATTTTTTTAATGATTCGTTACGGCGTAATCAATACTTAATTGCGTTCGGGACCTCCATATTTTGGGGGTATTCATCAGAAAACTCGGATCCGGGATTCGGCTACCATCAGTGGGGCAAGAACTGTGGATTTTCAGCCTCGCTCTCTGGAGCTTAAACAGAGTTTCGATTCCTGGCTAGAGGAGCGCGTCGCGGCTCATGCACATGCGTGCGCTCGGCCAATCAGAGCGCAAAACGCCAATGCGGAAGCACTCTTGGGCTGCCTTTAATATAGACGCGTACTGCGTGCATAGCTAACCAAGTCTACCCTGTACAAATTGGTAGGCACAGTTAATTGTTAAATGCACTGCATTCCTCTGTGACTGTCAGCCATCAATTCAGCATTTGTATTTGTGGACATGCACAACGCCATTCCTTAATGCAAATAAAAAAAGCTATCGACATTTGGTGAACATAAATTGTCCTGATTGACAAGCTAAAAGCAATTGGTTTTGATAGCTTATCAGTGAGCTGGATGCAATCCTACCTGGAGGGGAGAGAACAGATGGTAGAGGTAAACGGTACTCTATCCCCCCCCCCTCACAGTGAGCTGTGGTGTTCCACAAGGAAGCATACAAGGACCGCTACTCTTCCTAATTTATGCAAATGACATGTTGTCAGCCTGTGACTGCAACTCGTTCCTGTTTGCGGACGACTCAGCCCTGCTAGTCTCTGACAAGAACAAGTTGCAGGTTGAAAAAACCCTCCGCTCGGAACTAGGCAAAATCTGCATATGGCTCGCTGATAACAAACTATCATTACACATGGGCAAAACTGAGTCCATTCTCTTCGGTTCAAATAACAAACTCAGCAAGACCGACGGATTCTCAGTTACAGTGGGTGACAATATTGTCACAAGGAAAGACGAAATTACCTACCTGGGTTCCATCCTAGAGGCAAATCTTTCCTGTGACAAAATGGCATCCAATGTAATAAAAAAAGTCAACCAACGAACTAGATTCTTGTACCGGATCTCCTCTCTGGTAAACAAGAATACCCTGAAGACTCTGGCAGGAGCACTCATTCAAGGGTACTACGACTATGCGTGCACCTCATGGTACCAAAGCACCTCAAAGGCGCTTAAAACAAGATTACAAACATCACAAAACAAACTGGTCAGACTACTACTTGACCTTACCCCCAGAACCCACCTCACCCCTGCCCACTTTGACAACCTAGGATGGCTTAGAGTAGACGACAGAGTACAGCAACTTGCAATGGGCCTGGTCTACAAGATACAATATACGACTAAGGTACCCATATGTCAAAATACTTCCCAAAGGTCAGTGAATACCACAACCACTACACCAGAGGAAGCTCAACAAATCATGTTAAACCCAGATTCGGCTCAAACAAGGGACTAAACACGTTTCGCAATTATGCCACATCAATGTGGAACGCACTACCCCAAGCTGTAAAGGAATGTGAATCCCTACCCACATTCAAAACCGCTCTTAAAGAGCACCTACGGGAGGCTGCAATTCGAAACTGGCCACCGTAAATGCCCAAAACCCCCACCACCTCCTAATAGACAGTCTCCTCCCCACCGCATGTATATTCCCTCCCCACCGTATGTATATTTCTCTCCCACTCAGGGCATTATGGGGTAGAACACATAGTAGCATATACTACAAGAACCTAGGGGTCCACAAAGACGACTTCAAACTGGAAATGTTAACAACAGATGAGGTACTCAAAAGACTGAGCGCCTTCCAACCTAACAAGGCCACTGGCCATGACAACATCCCCTCCAAATTCCTCAGAGACTCAGCAGCCGCCATCACCCCAGTCATCACACACATAATAAACCTCTCCATAAAACAGGGACACGTCCCCAAGGACTTCAAAATTGCGAGAGTAACACCCCTGCACAAAAAAGGCAGTAAATTAGACCCAGGCAACTACCGCCCTGTTTCTATCCTTACCTCCATCTCGAAAGTCATGGAAAAAATTGTATACGAACAGGTCGAAAAATATCTTGCGGAAAAAAATCGAATCTACGAATTCCAATCTGGCTTCAGAACATCCCACTCCACTGACACATGCCTTCTCTATTTAAACGACCACATCAAACAAGAGGTGGACGCGGGCAAATACTGCGGCATGGTCATGCTGGACCTACAAAAGGCCTTCGACACTGTCAATCACACCATTCTGATTGACAAGCTAAAAGCAATTGGTTTTGATAGTCTATCAGTGAGCTGGATGCAATCCTACCTGGAGGGGAGAGAGCAGATGGTGGAGGTAAACGGTACCCTATCCCCCCCCCCCTCACAGTAAGCTGTGATGTTCCACAAGGAAGCATACTAGGTCCACTACTGTTCCTAATTTATGCAAATGACATGTCGTCAGCTTGTGACTGCAACTTGTTCCTGTTTGCGGACGACTCAGCACCCAGATTCGGCTCAAACAAGGGACTAAACACGTTTCGCAATTATGCCACATCAATGTGGAACGCACTACCCAAAGCTGTAAAGGAATGTGAATCACTATACCCACTTTCAAAAACACTCTCAAAAAACACCTACGGGAGACTGCAATTCGAAACTGGCCCCTGTAAATGTCCTAACACAACCCCCCTCCAATGTACAGTAAAAATGACCAAGTATGGTCTTGTCAATATTCCAATGTACAGTGTTGCTTGTACAGTTGTACAGTGTCCCCCACCCACCCCTCCTACCCAACCTCCCCCCCCCACTCCTACCCAACCTCCTCCAATGTACAGTACCCCCCCCCCACCTACCCAACCTCCTCCAATGTACAGTTTCTACGTCAAATGTATATACTTCTTTTCTGGACTCTTTTCGTATCACAAACAGTACTGTATTTGCAAATCTGGTATGTCATAAATGTATAGATGTAGCAGTACTGTCTATCTGTATGTCATATATGTTACGATGAATTGAAAATGGGGGACCCTGATCATGTAAATGTAACGGATATGTGCCGCGATAGTGTGACTACGGCACATAGAAGTGTGTAAAACTCACTCCCCAGAGGCATACAAACTGAGCGCCTTGGGGGGGAATTCCCTTCTTGGCGCAACGGTTTGCTATGCTGGCCCCGGTGCAGACGCCCGGGGTTCGACTCCCACTCGAGGCACGGTCGAATTTCGTGGCAGGTGCTAGGTGGCACCTGCTACAGTGGTGCCGTTGACCCGGATGCGTGTAACTGTTCCGCAACAGTAAGTGACTTCCGGGGTAGGCCTGATTGGCCCCGACAGGCACGTGACGCGCAACTTTCTCTGCCGCGCCGCACGCTCCGCGGAGCCGAGCGGCAGAGCTTACGGAATTACGTAACCGTCCAAATACGCCATGACTCTCATTCGGCGCTATAGCTCACCTGGCAGAGCAGCGGTCCTGCGATCCTGTGGTCCGTTGTTGGTGAGTTCGAATCCCATCAAATCTTTTTTTTTAACGTGATTTTTTTTTTAACGTGTATTCTTTCGCCGGTTAAGGTTAGGCATGGTTAAGGTTAAGGTTAAGGTTAGGCATTGTTTCGGAGTTGGTTAAGGTTAGAACGGTTAAGTTTAGGCGCTGTTAAGGAGCTGGTTAAGGTTAGAGTTTGTCTTAGAGAATGGCAATATTCTTTCTATGGTTAAGGTTAGGCATGGTTAAGGTTAAGGTTAAGGTTAGGCATTGTTTCGGAGTTGGTTAAGGTTAGAACGGTTAAGTTTAGGCGCTGTTAAGGAGCTGGTTAAGGTTAGAGTTTGTGTTAGAGAATGGCAATAGACAGCCTATTTCCGCGCGACAGCTCTCAGCAGCCTCGTTGCGCGTCCTGAGTTTGCCGCGTCACGTGCCTGTCGGGGCCAATCAGGCCTACCCCGGAAGTCACTTACTGTTGCGGAACAGGTACACGCGACCCGGATGCCTTGGGTGGTGTGAGTTTAGGGGGGGTGAATGTAACGGATATGTGCCGCGATAGTGTGACTACGGCACATAGAAGTGTGTAAAACTCACTCCCCAGAGGCATACAAACTGAGCGCCTTGGGGGGGGATTCCCTTCTTGGCGCAACGGTTTGCTATGCTGGCCCCGGTGCAGACGCCCGGGGTTCGACTCCCACTCGAGGCACGGTCGAATTTCGTGGCAGGTGCTAGGTGGCACCTGCTACATAAACAAGACGAAAGTCTTTCTCTGGTCTGCATCCCCTTAACAATTGTATGTATTTAGCTGTACTGTACTGTACCCATTCTGCAATCTGTTAATAAAGTTTTCAATCAATCAATCCCACCCACCCACCCCCTCCTAATGTACAGTCCCCTCCCCATCATGTATATACTCTGTCAGGATCTAGGGGTAACAGTACTGTATATTTGAATACCGTTTATGTCACAAATGTATCAGTACTAAATACCTATATGTCCCTATGCCATAAATGTCATGTATGTTGTGTGTCATAAATGTCTATATTGAAAATGGGGGACCCTGATGTAAACAAGACACACGTCTTTCTCAGGTCTGCATGAATGAATGAATGAATGAATGAATGAATGAATGAATGAATGAATGAATGAAAACTTTATTTAATTAATGAAAACTTTATTTAACAGATTGCAGAATGGGTAATACAGTACGGCTCAATACATACAATTGTTAAGGGGATGCAGACCTGAGAAAGACGTTTGTCTTGTTTACATCAGGGTCCCCCATTTTCAATTCATATCCCCTTAACAATCCCCACATCCCAATCCCCACATCCCCTTAACAATTGTGTGTATTGAGCCGTACTGTATTGTACCCATTCTGCAATCTGTTAAATAAAGTTTTCATTCATTCATGTTATGTGATCGAAATACAAATCCATTGTTTCAGAGTTATTTCTCCCGTCACTGACTGTCGTCGTTACGCACATCGCGCACGCGCAGTTTAAAGGATCGTTGTTCTATCGTCCATTTTTGTTGTGGTCGTGGATTTGTTCTGTTCAGTAGCTGTGAAAGTGTCCCGATCCAAATAAGTCAAGGTAAGACGATTTGGACGTTTACGTTCCTGGGGTTGTTATGGCTTTTATTCACAGACACACCACTAACATTAACGTTAGCATTAATTGAATGAATCAGTCTGTTGAGACTCCTAGTTATAGGCCGTATGGTGAAGGCTGATAAGTGGCTAGAAAACTATTCTCGTTCCCACCTCCCCGAACTACACAATTTTCACTCTGGGTAAACGCTATATTGGTGTAGATTTAGGGACAAAAAGTGCTCCATTGACAAACAAGGCCATTTTGCGCAATCATAATTTTAAAGTCGGGACTAGATCTTTCCTCGCGAACGGATACTTGGTCACCGCGGAGTTTTATTTGACGTAATTGGTGCGAGTTCGGTCACGTATCTTGCGCTCGACCAATAGCAGCTCTCTTTGTTGCGAGGATACGGCCGTACAAAGAGCGCTGCTATTGGTCGATCTGGTGTCAACAAAGAAATTACATCCAAACTAATGTTACGGACGAAAATGGACAGAAAACACCTTCTAAAGTTCGAACGGTGCTTTAACCTACCAGGCCAGAATCATACCATTGTGGAGACATACAAACATTGTCTAGAGATCGATTTGTGTCATAAATGTCATGATATATATTTGTATATCTGTATGTCATAAATGTCATGATGATGAATTGAAAACGGGGGACCCTAATTAGATTATTGTCATTATATTTGCATACAACGAGATTTGGGACTCAAACCTAAGGTGCAGTAATAAAATCACAAGTAATAAAAGAGAAACATAAAATCCTATACAGAAACATTAAATGCTATACAATAAGACAATGTTAGTCCTGTACAATATACAAAATAACAACAATTGCACATCAGGATATTGCACAGTGTGGGATTACTTCAGCATCAGCTTTTGTTTCGCAGCAGAGAACGAGAGAATAATGGCAGAAGCTAAGGCTAAGGTTGCCAAGGAGAAGGCCGCTCCCAGACCCAAGAAAGCAGGTCCCAGCATCAGTGACTTGGTCGTTGAGGCAGTGTCCGCTTCTAAAAAGAGGAGCGGCATGTCTTTGCATGTCGTAAAGAAGGCTCTGGCTGCCGGTGGCTACGACGTGGATAAAAACAAGTTTCGTGTGACGACTGCCATCAAGCGTCTGGTGGCGAAGGGAACCCTGGTCCGGGTAAAGGGTATCGGAGCCCAGGGCTCTTTCAAGATCAACAAGAACAAGGCTGAGGTTAAAGCCAAACAGCCTGCAAAGACGCCACTGGATCTCCTCTCTGGTAAACAAGAATACCCTGAAGACCGGCAGGAGCAGGAGCACTCATTCAAGGGTACTACGACTATGCGTGCACCTCATGGTACCAAAGCACCTCAAAGGTGCTAAAAACTAAATTACAAACATCACAAAACAAACTGGTCAGACTACTGCTTGACCTTACTACTAGAACCCACCTCATCCCTGCCCACTTTGACAACCTAGGATGGCTTAGAGTAGACGACAGAGTACAGCAACTTGCAATGGGTCTGGTCTACAAGATATACTACGCCACTAAGCTACCCATGTACATGTCAAAATACTTCCCAAAGGTCAGTGAATACCATGACCACAACACCAGAGGGAGCTCCGCAAATCATTTTAAACCCAGATTCGTCTCAAACAAGGGACTAAACACGTTTAGCAATTATGCAACAACAATGTGGAACACCCTATCCACAGCTGTAAAGGAATGTGAATCACTACCCACCTTCAAAACCTCTCTAAAAGAGCACCTACGGGAGACTGCAATCCGAAACTGGCCCCTGTAAATGTCCAAACTCAACCCCCTCCAATGTACAATTCCCCCCCTTGCCCTAGTGCTAAATGATGTAGCAACCAGCCACAACATACTTCAAATGTTGGTTCTTTTAGTATTCATACAATCTCTTTCACATACAATATGTGTATATTAACAGACCACATACTGAACATTGCATACAATATAAAATGTAGCAGGGGCGGTTAGGTGGTCGAGCGGAGATTGCGTTCGTCACCAGCCCCGGAGCTGTGAGCTTGGTTCGCCTGTTCGAATCCAGCTCACAGCTCCGGGGTTGTCACCAGCTTGGCTGGCCGTCTGCGCTGATACAATTGGCTGTATCAGAGGGTGGGAGAAGCTGGCGGGGTGGGTCCGGGTCGTTGTAAACAGCGACTCCTACAGTTCGGTCGGGGCGCCTGCTAAGCGCGGATTGGACGTGAGGGGGATAGTGTGGTCCTCCCACACGCTACGCCCTCTCAATGAGAATCCGCGCTGCCAGGTGAAAAGAAGCGGTGATTGGCTGGACGTGTGTCGGAGGAAGCACGTGGTAGCCTCCACTCTCCCAAAATGATCTGACTGTGGGGGGTAAAGCGCAGCGACCAGGAAGGGACTGGGAATTGGCATACGACTAACATTGGGATGGGAGAAAATCGGAGGAAAATGGAGGGGGAAAAAGACCAAAAAAAAAAAAAAAAAACAATATAAAATGTAGCATGGAGAATTCGAAAGTAGGAATCTAGATTCAAAATCTACAGCTCCTTCTCACTCATGTCATCCCTCATTCATAACGACGTCCAAGTGATGTCACACCTCACATACAGGCACACACGGCAGCCTTGGACTGTCAAATCAGAGATGTTTTGTAAATTGGAGAATGCCACCAAACCTTTCCAATTTGATAGTAATCGTCTGCCGTGCGTGCCTGTATGAGTGGTGTGACAATCACCAGTTAGCTTGTAAATGGCCAGTCCTATGAGGGGTGTGACATCACCAGCTAGCTTGTAGAATGGCCAGTCCTCTCTCACACATTAATTCGCCCACTCTCTCCTTCTCTCCCCAGACGGAGACAGTCCCTTCCCTGTGGTGTGGGAGGTGCTGAATGGACTACTCTGGAGGCGGCCCATCAGTCCTTCATCATCCTCAGCAGACAAGGAAGAGGAGGACAGTCTTCCAGCACCGACAATAGAAATACTTTTTACCCCCGCCATGGACCAGGTATGTTCTGTCAGAGGTTACTTAGAATAGAGAAATTAACTATAGTATTCCTGTTTTTTGTTGTTGATGCAAAGCACC
This sequence comes from Notolepis coatsorum, assembly GCF_963971535.1. Taxonomy (NCBI): domain Eukaryota; kingdom Metazoa; phylum Chordata; class Actinopteri; order Aulopiformes; family Paralepididae; genus Notolepis; species Notolepis coatsorum. Next base: position 213,302,104 of record NC_140166.1, read on the forward strand.
TCTATGCCTGGCAATGTCATTAACTCATGCAATCATTCATTGATTCAGTCATTCACTCACACTTAGCTGTGCTGCCCCCTGGTGGCTTCCCACAAGCATTAGGTTGACGTCATCATCAATCGCACTTCCACACACAACATCCACACAGGCCAGGCAACCCCGGTATGAGTGCTGCTCCAACACCAGTCCATCTCATTCTGACATTCTGTGTCTATATTATAAGGTGGCACGTTTTTGCATTTGTCCAAAACCGGGGTTGATGCACTTATTTAAGTAATTTATTTAAAACATCCTGAGTCGTGTTTATACTGTAGCTACGTTAGCTAAGTATTTAAGTTATAGTAGAGGGAGAGAGCATGTTCTGCCATAGCCCCTTTCGTGACTGCCATGTGCAAGCCAGGGGCTTTTGAATACGCAGTCACTCGCAGCTCCCTAGTAGCCAGGTTAATTTGGACCACCAAGCACTGCTTAAAAGCTCGGGGTGGGTCTGAAATATATCAGATATAAATTTCAAAGGTGCCCAGTGTTCAATTAGGGTTTCAGACACGCACACAGCGGGGTTTGAAAGCTCGGCGTTGCTAATAAACATTTAAAATCATTTTAATAAACTGGTCAACACTGCATTATTTCCGGCGTTGGGTGCATGATGAGCATGCGCTGTGATCACAGCGCAGGCGCACCAGGCAGCCAAATACGGAAATACAGCCGTTTTGAGCAGTGTTGACCAGTTTATAAAAATGATTTTAAAATGTTTATTAGCAACGCCGAGCTTTCAAACCCTGCTGTGTGTGTCTGAAACCCTAATTGAACGCTGGGTACCTTTTGAAATTTATATCTGATATATTTCGGACCCACCCCGAGCTTTTAAGCAGTGCTTGGTGGTCCAAATTAACCTGGCTACTAGGGAGCTGCGAGTGACTGCGTATTCAAAAGCCCCTGGCTTGCACAAGCCCCTGGCTTGCACATCGCAGTCACAAAAGGGGCTAGTTCTGCCAGTGACATCACTTCCTGGCGACGCACACATTTGCAAGTTCAACAACAATGACAAAGCCCTCCGTTGCAGTCCAGTTTTATACAGTTCAGGCACAATTATGTTAGGTTCTAATTTAGAAATAACCAAACAGATAGTAATATCTTCCATCAAATCTGTTGAGTGACTGATCAATGTAGCTGCAGCCTAACCACATTTTCATGCATTTCTCTATGACCGTATTACATGATATTACATTTGGACTGTAAATTAGAAGTCGGTCACATTGACAAAAGAAATGCTAGCGGAAACACTGCTGGTTAGTCTGATATGTCTCTGCTTCTACATGCTGTCAACCGTCTTCTTCTGTTTTAACATCTCTGGTTGTGTCTTAAAGGGCCAGCAGACATTCTTGGCAGAGACAGTTGTTTACATCAAGGAGGAGCCGGAGGACTTTGAGTTTGAAGGTGAGTTGGAGTTGCTGGACTTTATCAAAACAGTTAACCCCTTAACACAGTGGTGTCAAACTCATTTTCACAGAGGGCCACATCAGCATTATGGTTGCCCTCAAAGGGCCAAAGACCGTATAAATGTTAATGTAATGTAAAATAAATGTAGCTACACATTTACATATTGTTAAACATGGTGTTTCTGTATTTATTACTTATTCAAGTTATACATATTGCATATTCATTTGCATAAATGTAAAAATATATGTTAGCTTATGTTATTTTAACAAATAATTTTAGTTTATCAGAACCCCATATTACTCCACCAATCAATGATCAAACCATTCAAGTAAATAACAAAGAAGAATATCATCAAATACAAGCTATGACATTAAGTTTGTTCAAAACCTTTTTGTCACAGTCAAGAGGGGCAGAACTAACAACTGTGAGCTGCAAAGAACACGTGGGACAGATGTAGCAGATGTTACAAAAACAAATGGCTGCACACAACCTTGCAGAGGCCATACATCCAACTAATGGAAGATAGTTTAATTAACTTTAATTAACAGATTGCAGAATGGGTACAGTACAGCTCAATACACACAATTGTTAAGGGGATGCAGACCAGAGAAAGACTTTCGACTTGTTTACATCAGGGTCCCCCATTTTCAATTCGTAATGAAATTGCTATTATGTGTCTGCATGAACACACAACTGTAACTGTACTCAAAAATAACAAAATAAGGGTTGTCTCAGTTCACAACTATATTGGTCAAGTTTTGGGTGGGACTTGTTTGCGTCCCTACAGCTTCTTATTCAATTGAGCGAGATGCTCGGTTATGTCACACAGCCAGTTTGCATCTGACAGTTCAGACAATATTTCTTCAACCCTTTGTTACCTATTCCGCCTGGATCTTTTTTGTATTTTGGGCTGTAAAATTGTCAAAGAATGTCTGAGGAGTAAGTGCTTTTGGCTTTTTTCCTTTGTTACCTCAGATGTTCAACATACATGTATGTGTAAGAATGTGTAATAACTAAGGCTGTCAAAGTTAAAGCTTAACGTATTAACCCACAATTATTTTAACACTGCTATTTTTTAACCCAATATTAATGTAAATTTTTTTTTTTTTTTACCTGAGCTCTTGGGGGGCCACATCAAATGACGTGGCGGGCCGGATTTGGCCCGCGGGCCGTGAGTTTGACACCTATGCCTTAACACATTGGGTGCCACGCCCCTTCCGGGAAGTGCATAGGCTCATGCCACCCATTAAACCCATGTAATCGGTCACCTTGTTTGTAGAGCTAAATCTATATTCTATATTATAGCCATGGATTCAATACTATAGTCATTTGACTGGGTTTCTTCTGGTCAAGATGTAAAAAAGAAAAAAAAATCCATCCATATCTTCCTGTTCTATACCGTGGTGAATATGAGTGTTATTTTGGAATGATCCGGGCCAAATTCCTGAGAGGCTGGTTATAAGCCGCAACGTGTATTATAGTAAATGCATTGGCGTCTTGTCCCTACACACGGTACTTTAAAAAAAATCAAATGCATATGATCGGTATTCCATGTTCCATCATCAAGTGTGGGGGGGGGGGGGGGGGGGGGGGGTCGTTTTTCAATGCTTTGATCATCACCAACGGAATACGTTATGGAGTAGCGTTACACACATACATTCGGATCGCAATGAAGATTGATACCATATAGCCCTTACCTTGACTAGGATGTACCCCGAAAAGAATATTCCAATTATCTGATCGCCATTCCAAGTATTGATGTATTTTTTCATGTATTTTTTTCAAACTTATTTTGAGTTTAATTCTCATTATCATGCACATCTCACAAGAAGAAATAAAGACTTACGCATTCCTTTCTGTAGGACCTCTGTTGCCAAATTCTCATTTGTTTATCAAGGTGCAGTGATGTGGAATGATAATACAAAATCAAATAGAAACATGTTTCACTTTAAATATATTTTAAAGCGCTTAAAAAAGAACTACAGATCCTGTAGTCTATAGTATCCATGTGTATTTGTGTAAAGTCTTTAAAAAAAAATCCCAACATTATAATAGTTGTATAATGCTGTATTGTATATATCTGTGTGTATGAGAGAGGGATATGCGCATGTGTTTGTGCATAATGTGGGGGGGGGGGGGGGGGGGGGGGGTATTTTTTAGTTATCCTATATAGGTTTAAGAGGGGACGTCGCTTATAAGCCCTTGGGTTTTTTGACCTTTCCTGCACATTTTAACTGTTCTTCTTTTTACTTATTTTATTCCAGAATGTATGTTTGTAAGTGCGAATAACAATAATCAAACAAAAGTATTGATGTCCATCGTTCCGCCAACATAATCCAACACAGATTCCACCACGGGAGTAATTGTTTCTTCTCAATCCGAGCATTAGAACCGCTACACTTGTCCGACTGAGGCCTTGTCCACACGAGCGCTGGATTTAATATAACCATGATTGTATGTGCGCAGTTGCACTGTTCGGCCACACAACCGGGGATTTGCTACACTGCAACCGCGGTCTTGAAAACCGGAGCCCAGGGTGAAGTTTTGCGGTTTTGCAGTTGCGTGTGGGCATAGCAACCGAGGTTATTCCCAGTGTTTACAGCAGAGCTGTCGCAATTATTTCCCATGTTCACGGCAGACTGTCAAACAATAGCAAGTTAGCAACCGAGCGCGGGGTAGAGAGATTAGAGCAGAGCCAGCTACACCAGTGTTTACAGCAGAGCTGTCCCAAGTAAGGTTATATGAAAATGATTGTAACAAACTTTTGTTCAAAACGTATCGTCTGTGTTGAAGAGTGTTGTGATCGACTGATGTCTGTCTCATTCCTGACCTGATGCTCAGAGTAAACATGTAGCTGCGGCTAAACTAAACTCATGTGTTGTCAAGTTATTGTTATAAGGAACCCAGTCCAGACTGCATCCCCTTAACAATTGTTTGTATTGAGCCGTATTGTATTGTACCCATTCTGCAATGTGTTAAATAACGTTTGCATCCATTCATAGCGGTAACGTTACCACATTACGTTAGCATTTAAGCTATATACTATACATAGATATAGCCATTCACATTAGCATGTAGGTAACAACACCGGCAGTCTTTTGTGAGACTAAACTATCCGCTCTTGGTGGTAAATTGTGTTGCTGATGGTTTTGTTTCATCAACAAATGAGAGGCAGAACACACAGTGAATGTATCCGTTTGTTTATTGCACTTTTATTGCAGTTTCTTTCTTTGCTGAAAATATATGTTCCGTTGGCAAAATGACATTTAAAGATGGCGGCTAAACAGGAAGTGTAGTGAGCGTTCAACCTTTTCTGATTGGTTGAAATGGCCTTCATGTCTGAACAACATCGCCGCCTACTGCTTTGACATTGTACTACATGTATTGGTTTGCTGGTTTTCCAGCCGCCGTGAGTACACAATTCTATGCGGTTGTTCACCTGTGTGGACAGAGGTTTATTTTTTTCAAACTTCGGTTACATTAAATCCAGCGCTCGTGTGGACAGGGCCTAAGAATAGTCCGCCCGGACCTATATCGTCGACGCACAGCCAAAGACTCAACGTTTCAAAGGATGTGCAATACCGGCCGCATACCACCAGGCGGCGGCATTGGACTTTTGTGATCTCAGACTCATTCCCTATGATAACAGCAGGCTCCCTGGATGGAATAGGGTATTAACTAGTGCTGTCAAACGATTAAAATATTTAACTCGATTAATCGCATGATTGTCCATAGTTAACTCGCGATTAATCGCAAATTAATAACTTTTTTTTTTATACCTTAAACAGATCTTTTTCAAGTTCCAAGTTTTAATACTCTTATCAACATGCGAGTCAACAAATGCTTGCTTTGTGCAGCCATTTAACACAAAAGGATGACCCTCATGCATTGCAAATTTGCATCAAATTCAAAACAGAGTGATGCACAAAATAACTTAAAAGAAAATAATAATTTAAAACAATGAATAAAGTGTGCATGAAATAATAGGGGAAAGAAAACGTTAGGAACTTGTTACATTCACACACACAAGGGCTGATTAATCACACACCCCCCTCTCTCCCTCACACACACACTCTCCCAGCTCTTTTTCTCTTTTGCCCCTTCCTCATCTCCTCACCCCCCTCTCTCTCTATATCTCACACACACACACACACACACACACACACACACACACACACACACACACACACACACACACTTCAGAAACAAACATAGTATCAATGAGAGCATCAATAATACACCTGAGTGAAGTCTAGTAAAAAAAAAAAAAAAAAAAATGTTTAGTTAATCTTGAGTTAAAAAAATTAGTGGCATTAATAGAATCGGGAGTTAACGCGATATTAACGCGATATATTTGACAGCCTTAGTATTAACTCATTCAGCGCTAGTGCGCCAAAATATATCTTAAATTATAGCTATGCATCTAATACACCCGTCGATTATCAGTGAGTTGCTTCCAGTCAACATGTACAAAACGGATTTTTTTTTCACCGGTACATTTCCGTTTTTATAGCCTTTTGAATATGAATATAGTTTTGGTGATTCTGAGTAATTCCAGAGAAAGACGCGATAATAGCGTTTTAGTGGAATACACTAAACAATTTTTTTTTTTTTTTTATTATCTTTTGCTCCCTCCTTTTTTCCTCCGATTTTCTCCCATCCCAATGTTAGTCGTTATGCCAATTCCCAATCCCCTTCCTGGTCGCTGCGCACTTACCCCTCACAGTCGGTCTGACTGTGGGGGGTATCACGTGCTTCCTCCGACACACGTCTAGCCAATCAACCGCTTCTTTTCACCTGGCAGCGCGGACTCTCACTGAGAGCGTGTAACGTGTGGAAGGATCACACTACCGCCCTTAGATCCTATCCGCGCTTAGCAGGCGCCCCGACCGAACTGTAGGAGTCGCTGTTTACAACGACCCGGACCCACCCCGCCAGCTTCTCCCACCCTCTAATACTGCCAATTGTATTAGTGTGAACGGCCAGACAAGCTGGTGACAACCCCGGAGCTGTGAGCTGGATTCGAACAGGCGAATCCAGCGTCTCCGGGGTTGGTGACGAACGCAATCTCCGCTACGCCACCTGACCGCCACACTAAACACGTTGTAATTTTTTGCCTGATTATAGAATCTTCCTGAAATCAACGCTAGATCATCATTATCTTTCCTCGTGCAAGCATGCAATGTGGTTTAGACCGGCGCACATCCTGCACTCAACGGCACACATACACACAGAGACGGCGTCGATCGGGGTAGAAATAAATATCAGATCAACAATCAAATTCCAAATACTGCTCATGGAGGGCCGTACCACATTACCGACCATTTCACAATGACGGGCGGGCGGGGTTACTGTTCCAATGCATCATTGTATCTGCCTACCTCGCCTGAGTATTTAAACCCCGCCCGCACGGCTCGGATCGTCCCAGAAAAGAAACTACACCATTCCCAGTGGAGTGCAATACCCGCTGGAAGGCGTAGGCGGCGCTATTTGCCCTTTTACGAGCTCAGACCCATTCCCAACAATAACATCAGGCTGGATGGATGAAAATGAATGGATATCGCTAATAAAAGAAATAACAATCAAAACCGACTATACTCGTGATTGGCGCTCAAGCGATGGCGAGTTAACCCGACTATCATCGTGACTGGCGCTGAATGAGTTAAAATAGAAAAAATTAGAACGACGCAGAAACGTTAACACGTGATTGGCACTCGGCCGTCAGAAACGTGTAAATCAGTGATTGGCACTGGAAGTGTTAAGCCGATCGGCCCGATACCGGGCCAAGATTTATTTCACGTCATAAATGGATCAATACAGTCCATATTAATTAATGTTCAGTTTCTTTTTCAAATGTAGCCAAGAGTAAAGACCCTAACCCTGTCAAAACAGCAGTCAAAGTGTATATTTTCAGCATGTTTGTTTACCAATGATTTTAAGTGTTATTAGCGAAATATGAGTTTATAAAAATCTCAGCGCTCTTTAGATGCAAGGCAATGACGCCGTCATGAAATCGTTGTAGTCCTAAGAAAGAGGAGACCCAGGGCTTTCGATGGACGTCGAAATGTCATAAAATACACTACCCAGCTCACACCAGCGCTGTCGAACACAGCCGGCTGGCGTGAAAAAACTGATTGACGTTATTTTTCGGGTTGAACAAACCTGAACGTTATTGCCATAAAATACACAAATATTTTATCTTTACCCTTCTGTGAACGTCTACCAAAAAAACATGTTGCAATCTGTTGAAAAATGGTGGAGCTATGGCCATTATACAAAAGTAACTGTACTTACAGTTGATTTAATTCACAGTCTTTGCTGCCTTGTAACGGGCGCCTGGTGGTACTAAATCCAGATTTAACTCTGCTATTGGAAAGAAGATTTGGCCCCATCCATAGATTTATGACTTGGCCATAATAAGGTAATTTAAAGTCCTTATATTCTATATTCATATTTCAAATTGCATGTGTCCGGATGGCAAGATTCTGTACTGTATCTAAACCCCTGTAAATCATCTGCCCTTTATTAATTTGCTTAGATATCTAGTACATATGTAGTACACATCTCAAGAAGGTGCTGAATGAGGTCAATGTTAGCATGGTGTTATTCACCGTCAAAGATGAACAAATTTAATTAAAATAAATTATATTTTATATTCTCCTTTTGGTTCATCACAATTTACTCAAGCATAGTAACAGAAACAATATTTCTGACACTGGAAATACATTCCATGAGGTCCATAGATGTCCCTAGATACCAGGAACATGCAAATTAACCAAATGAAGTGGCGCAATCTTCCATTTACTTGGGTATGTCCTTTTAGTGGAATTTTCTGAAAATATGGCTAGG
>NC_140166.1:213310592-213353092 GCF_963971535.1 Notolepis coatsorum
TTTCTGAAAATATGGCTAGGGCTTAAGAGGTTAAAAGACTCAACTGGTCTGTGTGAAGAAGGGAGGGTTTCTCCATCCAGTCTGTCTGTTTGTCTCTCTCTGTCATGATGATGGTGTTTGTGGTAGTGATGGTTATTAATTGTGGCACAATATATTGAGTTCTATATCTGTCTTCCAGGTTGTGGTGACATTCCCCTTCCCAGTCAGCCAGGTCAGAACCACACCAAGACCAACACCAGTGCTTCCCAACCAGGTCAGAACCGGAGGTTTAAGAGGGTCAGTAACTTCACCAATCACCCGAAGCATCACGGCGGCGAGAAGCCCTACAGCTGCTCCTTCTGTGGGAAACAGTTTATTTACAGCAAGAGTTGCCGCACCCATGAGCGTAAATATCACGTCGCCAACACCAAGACCAAGATCATTGCTTCTCGAGAGTTCACCTGCAACTTCTGCGAGATGTCCTTCCTGAAGTCAAGGAAATTGCTGCAACACCAGAAGAAGTGCAAGCCCCGGCATGTCCCGCCAACGGAATTCACCTGTAACATCTGTGGCCGGCGGTTTAAGAGGGTCAGTAGCCTCACCTGTCACCGGCGGCAGCACAGTGGCGAGAAGCCCTACAGCTGCTCCTTCTGTGGGAAACGGTTTGCCTTCGGCAAGAGTTGCCGCACCCATGAGCGCAAATATCACGTCGCCATGGGCTACCGGTGTTCTGACTGCGGAGAGACCTTCCGTGAGCGAGAGCAGAAGGACCGACACAAGTGCCTGGTGTTTAAAGGAGAGACTGTCTTCCCCTGCACTGAATGCACGGAGGTCTTCAGCAGGCGGTATCTCCTTAAGAAACACCAGCTAAAGTTTCATCCAGAGATCTTTCATCCAGAGATCTTCCCCTGCACTGAATGCACAGAGGTCTTCAGCCGGCGGTACCTCCTTGAGAAACACCACAGAGAGCAGAGGTGCCGAACCTTTTTTGAACCAAGATCTACTAGCCGAGAGCTACCACCCCAAATTTTACCTACTCTCGGCTAGTATTAGTAGTAATAGTATTAGTAATAATACCCATTCAATATGCACATGACAGAAAATATTATATGGCATATAATATTTTCTGTCATGTGCATATTGAATGGGTATATAATATAATGATATTTTATATATCATTGTAACGGTGTAGTGTAGGAATGACAAGACTGTAACTTCTCACGTTGGGCATGCAGGCAGCATGACCCATTTATTTCACACTCTGCATACACACTGACAACACACACTCAATTCAATGGGCATGAGAAAACATATGTTTACATTGCCAAAGCAAAAGTGGAACAATACAATCAAAACAAAAATGATATATGTACAATTAAAAGGGAATAGGAATGACGTGTAAACAGAGCTGTCACATTGCAACTGACAACACACAGTCAATTAAATTAAAAGAAAACATGTTTACATTGCCAAAGCAAAAGTGGAATGCAATCAAAAAAACAATTCCACAAAAAGGTCTGTCAACAGTCACTGATAGTTCTCCTTTATTTTTTTTTCTTTGTAGAATTAAATGTCAGTCATATATGTCATCCTCACTGTCTTGCTCTGAATTGTCAGCTGTATTTACAATGCAGTGCACTTTTCCATCAGTGGGTTTTCGTTTGCTTTTTTCAAAGTGATTCTGTGATCCACATGATTTGCACTTGTTGTTAAACCTAAGAAGGAAAGCTATGGTTTGTGGAAATGCAAATAAAAAGACAAACGGAAACATTGTCAGGTTGATTTATTTTTCAATGAGGAATACGTTTAACAATTAACGCCCAATGTGACATATATGTAATATTTGAGTTTAACCATTAACACAATGGGGGCCAAGGACTGATATATCCGTGAATCGAATCCATGCTTAAAGGACCGAAGGACGGATATATTATGTAAATTACATGCTGATCAGAGCTTGCTATGATACTCAACCAGGCGATCAGCCTATGTGGCTACTTAGACGAACACGGTTATTGGTAATCAATAACCCGAAACGATGTCCCCCGCCCCCCCCCCCCCCCCCTTTCATGCATACATGCTTGAGGATCGTATCGATCATATGCAGTTTGAGTTTTAACTGTAGCATCTGTATAACGGAAATGCCATTGGATATAACGTTAGTAGCTATTAGCCCTTTATCTCGCCTTCCAGGAAATATACTAGACCAAATCCTGTATAACGCTTATATTCACTGCGCTATAAAATGAGAATGTATTGATGACATTTTTTCTTCTTTAAGCAATTTTTTTTTTTTTATATATTTTTTGGCGTTTTATCGCTTTATTTATTCTACTGGGCAGTCCAGTAGAGAGCGCCAGAGGAGGAATGGGAGACAGAGTGGGGGGAAGACATTCGGCAAATAACGACAGGTTCGGGAGTCGAACCCGGGTCGGCCGTGTTGCGGCTGAGCGCGCTATGTGGTTCGCCACTGGGGCACACCCTTTAAGCCATTTTGAAGGGACGGTTTATGGTCTCAATTGACAATGAGAATGGACAGATAGCAATACTATATACCTCCTCCAATGTACAGTTTCTACGTCAAATTTATATCTTTTCTGGACTCTTTGTATCACAAACTACTGTATTTGCAAATCTGCTATGTCATAAATGTATAGATGTAGCAGTACTGTATCTGTATGTCGTATTGTCGTGTATGTCATATATGTTATGATCCTCCTCTCTGGTAAACAAGAATACCCTGAAGACTCTGGCAGGAGCACTCATTCAAGGGTACTACGACTATGCTTGCACCTCATGGTACCAAAGCACCTCAAAGGCGCTAAAAACAAAATTACAAACATCTCAAAACTGGTCAGACTACTGCTTGACCTTACTCCTAGAACCCACCTCACCCCTGCCCACTTTGACAACCTAGGATGGCTTAGAGTAGACGACAGAGTACAGCAACTTGCAATGGGCCTGGTCTACAAGATACACTACACGACCAAGGTACCCATGTAGATGTCAAAATACTTCCCAAAGGTCAGTGAATACCACGATCACAACACCAGAGGGAGCTCCACAAATCATGTTAAACCCAGATTCGGCTCAAACAAGGGACTAAACACGTTTAGCAATTATGCCACATCAATGTGGAACGCCCTACCCAAAGCTGTAAAGGAATGTGAATCACTACCCACTTTCAAAACCACTCTCAAAGAACACCTATGGGAGACTGCAATTCGAAACTGGCCCCTGTAAATGTCCTAACCCAACCCCCTCCAATGTACAGTAAATGACCAAGTATGGTTTTGTCAATATTCCAATGTACAGTCCTGCTTGTACAGTTGTACAGTGTTCCCCACCTACCCAACCCCCCCCCCCCCCCCCCCCCCCCCAACCACCTCCAATGTACAGCCCCCCACCCCACCTACCCAACCTCCCCCAATGTACAGTTTTTACGTCAAATGTATATACTCTCTTTTCTGGACTCTTTTTGTAACAGTACTGTAACTGAGGGGTACAATTCCCTGACTGTATTGATAAGTATGGTATCATTAAACCACTACCGCTTTATGTACTTTAACTACTGGCCACACAGTACATGATATAGATATGATGAACACTTTCCCACCATGAAACCAAGTCCACACAAATGTATCCGTCGAATATTTAATATATAGCAAAGGGTATATACAACGTTCACGTAATGACATTTATGATTTGAATGCACTTGTAAGGCAAATGAGTATTCGTAGGCAAATCAACATTGAATGTCCAATCTCTGGTTACGCAGGAAGCAAGTATACAACCTGGTTCTTTAGGGAACTATAGCGATGGTACTTAATGATTATAGCTGGATATACTAAAGGGGGGTCCTGCTGGTTGTAAGTCAGTAGGGGGGGGGGGGTTAGGAGAGCCGCCGGCGATATCCCATCTGGCCAACGATTTCTTGGGAGAATTCAGAGTGCTGAACACGGTGCCCACAGAACCTTGGTCCACAGATGAATACAGTTGGGCCCTCTTGTAGACGGTAGCTGCCGGTCCACAACGAAGAGACGTGAGGCGACCTCACTCGGGGTAGAGCGCCGTCTCACCTGGACTCCTCTCGGGGGGTAGTTCCAACACTCACCAGTGTTGGCTGTTATCCATGGCATAAATCAAAGCACCCAAAGCAAGTAGATAATCCAAGCCGTGTAGGGCTCGCCGTCGTCCGGGTAAGGTAATCCAATGTGCAGGTCCACTCGTCCTAGCCCAGAACTCCTCGGATGAAAGCACCACACGTGGTCTGCCCAGCCTGGTTAAGACTCTAGATAACGCGAGGAAACGATGGGGGTACTACTCACTGTATAACTCTAACCGAACGATGCACCATACATAATAGACTATTATTAACTTAATAGAAATACGTCCCACTCGACGGTATAGTGCCAAACTATGACAATTCAACTATCAATCCACACTATGTCTCAATGCCATTCTGAGGCCAAGTTGACCATACTGCACCACACGTGTATCGTGGGTGAGGCTTAACGTCTTGCCACTAGGTTGGAGGGTAAAGAACTAAGGGCTAAGGGACTAAAAGGGAGTTCTACTTTACTTGCGCCATATATATATGCGCTGTGAACAAATAGTACCATTCGTATTTCGCCAGACGTATTCCTACGCGGAACCGGGCTAGTAACGACATGTTCGTCGGCACGATTGAACTTGAACCAAGGGGCTTGGCTGCTGGCGCCAAGTTCTTGTCCAATGAGAGAATGAAACTATTATGGGCTGTTAGTAGACTAAAGGGATATTCAGTGTATATGTACAAGGAATATACAAGGGATATCAAACGATATACAAATACTATTAAATATATATCCATAAATAAATATATATATTCGGTTTAATCTGATCCTTCACAACAGCCGCCCCCTAATTAGTCCCACCTAATTAGCTAAGCAGAGACAGATTAACCGCACTGTCTACCACTCAAGGTCCGCTGTAAGGGTCAGTCAACTCACAAAGTCGTGGGGTCATGGTCGTCATCGATAGTGTCTGGGAGTCTGGGCAGTTCTATTAGCCTCGCCACGGGTCGTGTGTAAGTTCGCCCTTGGACGAGCACCTCAGCTGCTCGGACCTTGCCATCGGCACCGGTGATCACTTTGCTTACGCGGCCAGCCGGCCACATAGCTCTGGGTAGTGACTGGTCGATAATCATGACGACTGTTCCTTCTGTCAAATTGTCTCTCTCTTTTACCCACTTCTGGCGGGTCTGTAGAGACGGTAGGTAGTGGAGTAGAAAGCTGTTCCAAAACTTGTCAGCTAGTACTTGACTGTACCTCCACATTCTTCGGCCGTTCGCTTCTTCAGGCCTGTACATTGTCTGGGGTAGCGCGGGGTCCAGCCGCCCCATCAAGAGTGTGTTGGGGGTGACTGGGTCGACATCTGCTATGTCACTGGAGACGTAGCCGAGGGGCTTGGAGTTCAATACTCCCTCGATCTCCGTGAGGACTGTCATTAGGACTTCTTCCGCTACAGTCTGGGCCCCAAGCACGGCGTACAGGGCTGTCTTTATAGAACGTACTTCTCGTTCCCAGGTTCCACCGAAGTGGGGTGCGTTCGGGGGATTAAACTGGAAGTCAATCTGGGATGGAGCGAGGTGGGTCTTAAGTTCTGGGCCCATAGCTTGGAAGCTCTCTCTCAGCTCTCTTTCTCCGCCTTTGAAGTTTGTCCCGTGATCAGACAACAATGTAGACGGTTTTCCTTTCCGTGATGTGAATCTTCGGAAGGCCATAAGGAATGAGTCTGTGCTCATGGTTGGAAGGAGTTCGATATGTATCGCTCTGGTGGTCATGCATTTGAATACAATACCCCACCGCTTCTCGGTTCCTCTTCCTTTCTTTATATACAACGGGCCAAAACAGTCCATGCCTGTGGAGTGGAATGGCTTGTCGCCGAGTCGGAGGCGACAGGGAGGTAGGTCAGCCATCCGGGGTATGCTGGGCTGCGCGCGCCACTTTCGGCAGTCTAGACAGGTTCGCTGGAAGCGTCGCACTGCTTCTCTTCCTTGAAGTATCCAATAGCGACGTCTGATCTCCGCGAAGACTCTCTCTGCTCCTGCGTGGTGTACATCCTCGTCGTATTTCTTTATGATCAGCTCTGTGACCTTGTGTCGGCTGTTCAAGACTATCGGGTACTTAACGTCATCCGGTAGATTGGGGGCCCTCCGCAGACGACCACCCACTCTGATGAGATTATGGGCGTCGCTCTCGGGTGCCAGGTGGAGCAATCTGCTGTCTGATGGGACGGGCTTTCCTCCCTGTAGACAGTCTAGCTCGTCGGGGAACGAGTCTCTCTGGGCTCGTTGTAGTAGAAGAAGTTCTGCTTCTTCGTAGTCAGCTGCTGAAATGTCGGCAGTGGGCTGAATCTCTGGGTGGTGCCACAGAAATGTCTTTAGTTGCGCACTCTGTAGGGTGAGGCAATCATCTATGTTGGGGTCTGTGGAGGCGACTGTGCTCAGTCCACAGAACATAGGTTTCTTGTTCTCAGCCTCCTCTTTACTCGCCTCCCGTGGGGTGGGCGTAGGCCACTCTCCTTCCGGGAGCTTGAGGAACTCTGGTCCGTCACTGTAGATGTTGTGACGGGTGAGGTCATCTAGGGACATTCCCCGGGTGATGACGTCAGCTGGGTTGTGTTTGGTGTCCACATACCGCCAGCTCGCTGCTTCTGTTAACTCTTGAATCTCTGTGACTCTGACTCCCACGAAGACCTTGTATCTGCATGAATCAGACTTGATCCATGTGAGTACTGTCGTGGAATCTGACCACAAGATTGTTCTGTGCACCGGAATGGTGAGTTCACGTTGGATTAACGTGGCTAGATGCGCTCCTGCTAGGGCTGCGCAGAGCTCTAGACGCGGGATAGATTGTTGCTTTCGTGGGCCTATTCTTGAGCGAGCCAGGATGAAGGCGGTGTGTATCTCTCCTCCCTTCTCTTGGGCACGCAAGTAGGCCACTGATCCATAGGCTACTTCGGAGGCGTCGCTGAAGACGTGTAGATCCATCTTGCATGTCTCTGGCCTCACTGTGGGTGGGAAGTAGCTGCGGCGTATATTGACGCCTGGGAGTGAGCGGAGTTCCGTCTCCCACTCTCTCCATGTGGAGGCAAGGGGTGCGGGTATTGGGTCGTCCCAGCCCTGGTCCTTGTCCCATAGTGCTCGTACAATCATCTTTGCCCTGGTGGTGTAAGGTAGAATACATCCCAACGGGTCATATTGTCTGGCGAGTGTTCTGTACACACTCCGTCTGGTGGTCGGTATCGCCGTCGACCTTCCCTGCTCCGTGGTCAGGGGTTTGTGTCTATAGTGGAGCGAGTCTGTTTTGAAGCGCCAGACTAGTCCTAGTGTCATTTCTTGGGCTTCTCCTGGGATTGTCGCCATCCAGGTCTCGCTGCTGGCAGCCTTGTCCGCGGGGGAGAGGCTGCGCAATACGTGCGGGTCGCTGCTGGCCCACTGCCTGAGATCAAAGCCGCCTTTGATCAGAGAGGCGCGTAGCTTGAGTAGGAGAGCCTCGGCTTCTTCTTGAGTCGAAACGCTTTGTAAACAGTTGTCCACGTAGAAACTGTTCTTCACACTGTGTCGGACCTCTTCATCTGCTGCTGGGTCCTCTGCGACGTGTTTCTGTAGTGCAAATGTAGCACAGCACGGGCTGCATGTAGTTCCGAAAGGGAGGACTTCCCATTGATAGATGGCGGGGTGCTCATCTCCGATCCTCTCTCTCCATAGGAACCGCAGCAAGGGCTTCTCCTCTGGGGAGAGGCTGCGTAATACTGGGGGGTCGCTGCTGGCCTGCTGCCGGAGATCAAAGCCGTCTTTGATCAGAGAGGCGCGGAGCAGCGCACGGCGTCGCCAGTCAATCTTCTTTACGTGTCCCGCTGTGATTAGCTTCTCAATCTCAGCGCGGTACACACTCTCTTGAGCGGGGTCTTTGGCTAGGCGCCGCTCTGTGTTCAATAGATACCGCTCCGTAGCTTCTTTCGTGGCGTGAAAGGTGGGCATTCCCTCTCGCCTCAGGAGTGGAGTTGCGTATCTCATCACTCCGCCGACTGTGACTCTCTTTTTCCCTTGCTCGAGGAGGTTTATGGCGTAAATGTCTTCTTTAGAACGAATGTCTTTCTTTTCGTTCTTAAAGGGCATTGTCTCTAGTGTCCATAGCCTCTCGACATGCTGCAGGAGAGTGGTGTCTTCTTCTGTCACTCTGGAGTGGAGGCAGCTAGTGGCTGCTGTTCGGTTAAGAGATTTAGCGAGGGGGCCTTGTAATGTCCATCCTAGGCGGGTCTCGACTGCTGCAGGACAGCCTCTGGGTCCTGTATGGACCCGGTCTATCGGGACTATGAGGTCTGCATGGTCGGAGCCTATCAGCAGGGTCGGGGTGGCGCCGTCTATGAGCGGGATAGGTAGTTGACGCAGGTGCACATATTTATCCATCAGTTTGGCGATGGGGTAGGTGTACTGTGATAGTCCTATTTCTTGGCTGGTGAAAGCATTTGTAATCCTATACCGTCGCTCTGGCTGCCCGCTTGCTGCGATAGTGAAGGAGACATTCTCGCCTTTTATCGTCTTTAAATCTCTTCTTATTGTCCGAATCGTCATTTGGTTCTCGCTCCCCCGCAGTCCCAGCTGGGCCGCAGCGGACGCGAGCAGAAGGGTCTTCTCTGACCCGTCATCAAGGACGGCGTAAGTGTCCATGACTTTATCTTGGTAGCTCAATGTTACACGGACTACCTTTAAGAGCACTTGGGCGCCGCTGCTGCTGGCGGGGTCAATGTACATGACACTTGCCTTTGTGCTGCTCGATGGTGCAGGTGCAGGCTTTCTTCTGTTACTGTCGTGTAGGACATCTAGGTGGGCTCCGTCACACCGACTGCACCTCTTCTTTAGGCGGCACTCGGCTGCCATGTGACTGCGCGCACATCGGTAACAGCGCCTGTTGGACTTTATCCATTGACTCACTTCTTCTGCATTCATCTTTGTGAACAGGTCACATTGTGACAGCCAGTGTTCCTTCTCGCAGTATGGGCACACCATCTTCCACTTCTCTTTTCTCGAGGGGGTACTGTGGTTCTTACTGCTCGGTACTGATTCTGATTGGTGCATGACAGTCACCGATCTTCTTCCATCGTTCATTCTCCTGGGTCCCTCTCTGGAGCTTGGTGTGCTCCGCACGAACGTATCCAGTCGTAGGCTGCTGACTTCTCTCGCCACGAAGTCGGCTAGATCGAGGAGGGATGGTTCGGGACCGTTAGGATCACGGTGGTCTCTCTGCCGCCTGAAGCGCTCTTGTCTGGCGGGTGGCAGCTTCTCTAAAATCCTCTCGACGTTAGAGTTGGCGTATAGCTCGTGCATACCCTTTTCTCGTTGCGCTCCCAGCATCCCTACCAGGGACTGCACTTTTATAGACAGGTCGTCTAATGAGCGATTGTCTGTTGCTGGGGGTAGGCGGTCAATATGCCTTATCTCTTGGATTACGTAATCCCATATACGTCCATATCTCTGGTCCAGCGCTGCTAGAGCCGCGGTGTATGGGGTCGTAGAGGTGGCATAGGCTAGCGCTATATTGTGCGCTCGGGGTACTTTCAGGTGCTTCAGTAATATTGCATACTTGTGGCGTTCATCAGCGACATCCACCATCATTGTCTCTAAGCACATCCGGAGCTCCGTGTACTGTGCTCGATTCTCATAGGTGAAGTCTGGAAACGTCGGTGTGCCAATGTATGACGCCGTGGATGGCTGATACATCGGCGAGCGTTGGGGGAGAGGCCTCCTAGGCGAGTTTCCTCTTGCGCCTCTCTGTGGGCTGGTACCGGCAGGGTACCATGGCCCGCTGGTCCAGGTGCTATTCCTCGGGGCTGGTCGTGCGTCATGCTCACCCGTGAATAGAGTCGGGGGTCTGTAGCGCAGCGCCGCGGGGGTATAGCCTGGGCTGTACTGGACCTCCTGGTCCGGTGGAGTACTGTGCTGTCGTCGGGCTTGGTTCTCCTCCTCTCCCTCTTCTTCTTCTATCAGGTCCTCTAGATCCTGTAGTCGTTTATTTAGCTTCTCCGCAGTGTATGCCGCTCCTTCCTTGTAGCTGGGTCTCGCTTGGACCGGTCGGGGAAGGGGGTCTGCGGGGGGTATAGGCTTGGTCTGTTGGTCAAGTTCAGGGTCGCTTGCTCGGTTAGGGGATGCTGCCCTTGACTGTTGTCTCGACGAGTTCCTTGAACCCCTGGCGGAGGGAGAGGGTGTTGCCTTGGTGATCAGCTGCTCCATTAGCTGCGCTTGTAGTCTGTCGCGCTCGCCCTGTAGTCTGTCGCGCTCGGTTTCGCGCTGGATGAGAGCGAGGTCGCGCTCTGCCTCTCTTTGGGCACCGTCAGCGGCGCGCTGGGTGTCTGCTCGGTCTCTTGCCATATTCTCTTCCGTCTGAAGGCGTCTCATCTCCAGGCGTATGCGCTCTTCTTCGCTCCGTTGCTGCGTCTGGAGTCGATCGCGTTCACCCTGAAGTCGATCGCGTTCACCCTGGAGTCGATCGCGTTCGGTAGAGGCTGTCAGGCTGACGAGGAACGCCTGTGATAGCATCCTCTCCGCTTCGCTGGGGGAAGACGGTTGTAGAGGTGAGCCGCTCCTGGCTGTACTCGTTGGGGAGTCCTGGAGCTCTATCTCCTCGGCGCTCTCCTCATCTTGTTCCGTGCAGAGTTCTCTCTCTGTAGGGTTGTCTTCCTCCCGGAGCTGGTCGGGGACTACTTCTTCGGTATTGGCGGGGGGTAAAGGCATGTCAGTTCCCTCCTGGTCCCCACCGTGAGCTTGGTCAGTTACATTAGAACCCACTAGGGCCTCTGTGGTCGGGGTAACCTGGTCGTTAAGGTCAGACATAATTTTACTTTCTACTTTTACCGCGTTTACCGTTTGTCGAAGGCTAGGTAGTTGACTGACAGCGTAATCCTCTAAGTACTGAGGTGTCTGTCGTCTGCGCCGTGGGCGTTCTACGTTAGGAGGACCGTTTCGTGGAGTGTTCATCATAGGCCATTTCAATATTAATAACACTATATTAATATTACACTAGTTACCCATCCGGCTCGAAGGACCAATTGTAACTGAGGGGTACAATTCCCTGACTGTATTGATAAGTATGGTATCATTAAACCACTACCGCTTTATGTACTATAACTACTGGCCACACAGTACATGATATAGATATGATGAACACTTTCCCACCATGAAACCAAGTCCACACAAATGTATCCGTCGAATATTTAATATATAGCAAAGGGTATATACAACGTTCACGTAATGACATTTATGATTTGAATGCACTTGTAAGGCAAATGAGTATTCGTAGGCAAATCAACATTGAATGTCCAATCTCTGGTTACGCAGGAAGCAAGTATACAACCTGGTTCTTTAGGGAACTATAGCGATGGTACTTAATGATTATAGCTGGATATACTAAAGGGGGGTCCTGCTGGTTGTAAGTCAGTAGGGGGGGGGGGGGTTAGGAGAGCCGCCGGCGATATCCCATCTGGCCAACGATTTCTTGGGAGAATTCAGAGTGCTGAACACGGTGCCCACAGAACCTTGGTCCACAGATGAATACAGTTGGGCCCTCTTGTAGACGGTAGCTGCCGGTCCACAACGAAGAGACGTGAGGCGACCTCACTCGGGGTAGAGCGCCGTCTCACCTGGACTCCTCTCGGGGGGTAGTTCCAACACTCACCAGTGTTGGCTGTTATCCATGGCATAAATCAAAGCACCCAAAGCAAGTAGATAATCCAAGCCGTGTAGGGCTCGCCGTCGTCCGGGTAAGGTAATCCAATGTGCAGGTCCACTCGTCCTAGCCCAGAACTCCTCGGATGAAAGCACCACACGTGGTCTGCCCAGCCTGGTTAAGACTCTAGATAACGCGAGGAAACGATGGGGGTACTACTCACTGTATAACTCTAACCGAACGATGCACCATACATAATAGACTATTATTAACTTAATAGAAATACGTCCCACTCGACGGTATAGTGCCAAACTATGACAATTCAACTATCAATCCACACGATGTCTCAATGCCATTCTGAGGCCAAGTTGACCATACTGCACCACACGTGTATCGTGGGTGAGGCTTAACGTCTTGCCACTAGGTTGGAGGGTAAAAAACTAAGGGCTAAGGGACTAAAAGGGAGTTCTACTTTACTTGCGCCATATATATATGCGCTGTGAACAAATAGTACCATTCGTATTTCGCCAGACGTATTCCTACGCGGAACCGGGCTAGTAACGACATGTTCGTCGGCACGATTGAACTTGAACCAAGGGGCTTGGCTGCTGGCGCCAAGTTCTTGTCCAATGAGAGAATGAAACTATTATGGGCTGTTAGTAGACTAAAGGGATATTCAGTGTATATGTACAAGGAATATACAAGGGATATCAAACGATATACAAATACTATTAAATATATATCCATAAATAAATATATATATTCGGTTTAATCTGATCCTTCACAACAAGTACTGTATTTGCAAATCTGGTATGTCAAATGTATAGATGTAGCAGTATTGTCTATCTGTATGTCATGTGTGTCATATATGTTATGATGAATTGAAAATGGGGGACCCTGATGTAAACGAGACGAAAGTCTTTCTCTGGTCTGCATCCCCTTAACAATTGTATGTATTGAGCTGTACTGTATTGTACCCATTCTGCAATCTGTTAATAAAGTTTTCAATCAATCAATCAATAATGATGAATTGAAAATGGGGGACCCTGATGTAAACGAGACGAAAGTCTTTCTCTGGTCTGCATCCCCTTAACAATTGTATGTATTGAGCTGTACTGTATTGTACCCATTCTGCAATCTGTTAATAAAGTTTTCAATCAATCAATCTAATGATGAATTGAAAATGGGGGACCCTGATGTAAACCAGACGAAAGTCTTTCTCTGGTCTGCATCCCCTTAACAATTGTATGCATTGAGCTGTACTGTACCCACGCTGCAATCTGTTAATAAAGTTTTCAATCAATCAATCACAAATTGGTAGGCACAGTTAATTGTTAAAAGGCACTGCATTCCTCTGTGACTGTCAGCCATCAATTCAGCATTTGTATTTGTGGACATGAATGAATTAATTAATGAAAACTTTATTTAACAGGTACAATACAGTACGGCTCAATACACACAATTGTTAAGGGGATGCAGACCTGAGAAAGACGTTTGTCTTGTTTCCATCAGGGTCCCCCATTTTCAATTCATATAGACATTTATGACATACACAACATACATGACATTTATGGCATAGGGACATATAGGTATTTAGTACTGATACATTTGTGACATAAACGGTATTCAAATATACAGTACTGTTACCCCTAGATCCTGACAGAGTATATACATATGATGGGGAGGGGACTGTACATTAGGAGGGGGTGGGAGAGAAATATACATACGGCGGGGAGGGAATATATATATATATATACATGCGGTGGGGAGGAGACTGTCTATTAGGAGGTGGTGGGGGTTTGGGGCATTTACGGTGGCCAGTTTTGAATTGCAGCCTCCCGTAGGTGCTCTTTAAGAGCGGTTTTGAATGTGGGTAGGGATTCACATTCCTTTACAGCTTTGGGTAGGGCGTTCCACATTGTTGTGGCATAATTGCTAAACGTGTTTAGTCCATTGTTTGAGCCGAATCTGGGTTTAACATGATTTGTTGAGCTTCCTCTGGTGTAGTGGTTGTGGTATTCACTGACCTTTGGGAAGTATTTTGACATGTACATGGGTACCTTAGTCGTATAGTGTATCTTGTAGACCAGGCCCATTGCAAGTTGCTGTACTCTGTCGTCTACTCTAAGCCATCCTAGGTTGTCAAAGTGGGCAGGGGTGAGGTGGGTTCTGGGGTTCAGGTCAAGTAGTAGTCTGACCAGTTTGTTTTGTGATGTTTGTAATTTTGTTTTGAGCGCCTTTGAGGTGCTTTGGTACCATGAGGTGCACGCATAGTCGTAGTACCCTTGAATGAGTGCTCCTGCCAGAGTCTTCAGGGTATTCTTGTTTACCAGAGAGGAGATCCGGTACAAGAATCTAGTTCGTTGGTTGACTTTTTTTTATTACATTGGATGCCATTTTGTCACAGGAAAGATTTGCCTCTAGGATGGAACCCAGGTAGGTAATTTCGTCTTTCCTTGTGACAATATTGTCACCCACTGTAACTGAGAAGCCGTCGGTCTTGCTGAGTTTGTTATTTGAACAGAAGAGAATGGACTCTGTTTTGCCCATGTGTAATGATAGTTTGTTATCAGCGAGCCATATGCAGATTTTGCCTAGTTCCGAGCTGAGGGTTTTTTCAACCTGCAACTTGTTCTTGTCAGAGACCAGCAGGGCTGAGTCGTCCGCAAACAGGAACAAGTTGCAGTCACAGGCTGACGACATGTCATTTGCATAAATTAGGAAGAGTAGCGGTCCTAGTATGCTTCCTTGTGGAACACCACAGCTCACTGTGAGGGGATAGAGTACCGTTTACCTCTACCATCTGTTCTCTCCCCTCCAGGTAGGATTGCATCCAGCTCACTGATGATAAGATATCAAAACCAATTGCTTTTAGCTTGTCCATCAGAATGGAGTGATTGACAGTGTCGAAGGCCTTTTGTAGGTCCAGCATGACCATGCTGCAGTATTTGCCCGCGTCCACCATGCACAACGCCATTCCTTAATACAAATACAAAAAAGGTTGACATTTGGTGAACATAAATTGATTCCTTAAATAAATACAAATCCATTGTTTTCCCAGTCTTTTTTTCTCTCCCGTCACTGACTGTCGTCATTACGCACGTCGCGCACGCGCAGTTTAAAGGATCGTTGTTCTATCGTCCATTTTTGTTGTGGTCGTGGATTTGTTCTGTTCAGTAGCTGTGAAAGTGTCCCGATCCAAATGAGTCGAGGTAAGACGATTTGGACGTTTACGTTCCTGGGGTTGTTATGGCTTCTTTTATTCACAGACACACCACTAACATTAACGTTAGCATGATTGATTGAATTGATTGAAAAGTTTATTAACAGATTGCAGAATGGGTACAGTACAGTACATCTCAATACATACAATTGTTAAGGGGATGCAGACCAGAGAAAGACTTTCGTCTTGTTTACACCAGGGTCCCCCATTTTCAATTCATCATAACATATATGACATACATGACATACAGATAGACAGTACTGCTACATCTATACATTTATGACATATCAGATTTGCAAATACAGTACTGTTTGTGATACAAAAGTGTCCAGAAAAGGAGTGTATATACATTTGGCGTAGAAACTGTACATTGGAGGAGGTTGGTGGGGTGGGGTTGGGTGGGTTGGGTGAGGGCTGTACATTGGAGGTGGGGGGGGGGGGGGGGGGGGTTGGGTAGGGGACACACACACATTTTACACTGTACATTGGAATGTTGACAAAGCCTTACTTGGTCATTTACTGTACAACTAGGTTAGGACATTTGTAGGGGCCAGTTTCGAATTGCAGTCTCACGTAGGTGTTTTTTGAGAGTGTTTTTGAAGGTGGGTAGTGATTCACATTCCTTTACAGCTTTAGGCAGGGCGTTCCACATTGATGTGGCATAATTGCGAAACGTGTTTAGTCCCTTGTTTGAGCCGAATCTGGGTTTTACATGATTTGTGGAGCTCCCTCTGGTGTTGTGATCGTGGTATTCACTGACCTTTGGGAAGTATTTTGACATGTACATGGGTACCTTTGTCGCGTAGTGTATCTTGTAGACCAGGCCCATTGCAAGTTGCTGTACTCTGTCGTCTACTCTAAGCCATCCTAGGTTGTCAAAGTGGGCAGGGGTGAGGTGGGTTCTAGGAGACAGGTCAAGTAGTAGTCTGACTAGCTTGTTTTGAGATGTTTGTAATTTGTTTTTTAGTGCCTTTGAGGTGCTTTGGTACCATGAGGTGCAAGCATAGTCGTAGTACCCTTGAATGAGTGCTCCTGCTAGAGTCTTCAGGGTATTCTTGTTTACCAGAGAGGAGATCCGGTACAAGAATCGCGTTCGTTGGTTGACTTTTTTTATTACATTGGATGCCATTTTGTCACAGGAAAGATTAGCCTCTAGGATGGAACCCAGGTAGGTAATTTCATCTTTCCTTGTGATAATATTGTCACCCACTGTAACCGAGAAGCCGTCGGTCTTGCTGAGTTTGTTATTTGAACCGAAGAGAATGGACTCTGTTTTGCCCATGTGTAATGATAGTTTGTTGTCGGCGAGCCATATGCAGATTTTGCCTAGTTCCGAGCTGAGGGCTTTTTCAACCTGTAACTTGTTCTTGTCAGAGACCAGCAGGGCTGAGTCGTCCGCAAACAGGAACAAGTTGCAGTCACAAGCTGACGACATGTCATTTGCATAAATTAGGAATAGTAGCGGTCCTAGTATGCTTCCTTGTGGAACACCACAGCTCACTGTGAGGGGGGGGGATAGGGTACCGTTTACTTCCACCATCTGTTCCCTCCCCTCCAGGTAGGATTGTATCCAGCTCACTGATAAACTATCAAAACCAATTGCTTTTAGCTTGTCAATCAGAATGGTGTGATTGACAGTGTCGAAGGCCTTTTGTAGGTCCAGCATGACCATGCCGCAGTATTTGCCCGCGTCCACCTCTTGTTTGATGTGGTCGTTCAAGTAGAGAAGGCATGTGTCAGTGGAGTGGGATGTTCTGAAGCCAGATTGGAATTCGTAGATTAGATTTTTTTCCGCGAGGTACTTTTCGATCTGTTCGTATACTATTTTTTCCATGACTTTCGAGATGGATGTAAGGATAGAAACAGGGCGGTAGTTACCCGGGTCTAATTTGCTGCCCTTTTTGTGCAGGGGTGTTACTCTCGCAATTTTGAAGTCCTTGGGGACGTGTCCCTGTTTTATGGAGAGGTTTATTATGTGTGTGATGACTGGGGTGATGGCTGCTGCTGAGTCTCTGAGGAATTTGGAGGGGATGTTGTCATGGCCAGTGGCCTTGTTTGGTTGGAGGGCGCTCAGTTTTTTGAGTACCTCATCTGTAGTTACTATTTCCAGTTTGAAGTCGTCTTTGTGGACGCCTAGGTTCATGTAGTATGCTATTATGTGTTCTACCCCATACTGCCCTGAGTGGGAGGGTAGTTTGTTTACCAGTGTTGTGGCTATGTTTGTGAAGAAAGTGTTTAAGTAATTGGCTACATCCAGCTTGTCTGTGATGAGCGTGTTGTCCGTCTTTATGTTTATGTTTGAGAACCTGGTTTTGAGTTTTTTACTGCAGCCTAGTTGATTGTTGAGTAATTTCCAAAGTTCACGTGGTTTATTTTTGTTTTCCTCGGTTTTGTCATTGATGAAATTTTTTTTTGCAGTTTTGATCATGGAGTTTACGTCATTTCTTAGTCTGTTTCTTTCTAGTTTGAGTTCAGTCACGTGGTCTTGGAGTTCACTGCTCGTGCTTTTGGTAAGCTTTGACTGACTTTTACGAAACTCAGAGCATTTTTTGTCTCTGGCTTTCATAGCGGTCAGTATTTCAGTGTGCATCCATGGCTCAGCGCGATTTTTTACCCTGGTGGTTCTTAGGGGGGCCATTTTGTTTAGCATTGCGATGAAAACATTCATTCACAACCAGCTGCCAACAAAACATGTCTCTTTTATCAGTAGCGTGTCTGTGTTTCTGTTGCCGGAAGTTAAAACCTTCTACCGTGACGCTGTCTGCGTATTTACCAAAGGTAGCCGCATTTCTGGCAGACGCTCTCTGATTGGCCGACGCCAATTTCTACACTGGTTAAGCTTAGGCACTCTTCGAAGTTGGTTAAGGTTAGAGTTTGTCTTAGAGCGTGACGGCAAGTTCTTTCGACGGTTAAGCTTAGGCACTCTTTCGAAGTTGGTTAAGGTTAGAGTTTGTCTTGAGCATGGCGATAGAACGCCAGGTAGTTTGCAGGCTGTTTGACGTGGAAATGGGCAAAGACACAGCTCGTCACGCTATTGGGCGCACATGTCACATGACCAGAAACGTCTGCCAGAAATGCGGCTACCTTTGGTATGGACGCGTCGTGTCTTCGTTGCGTGATTTCTTCCCGTAGCCTCTGTTTGCGACGACGCTCTCTGATTGGCTAGGCCGCGTACAGCGAAGAAGAAAAGGCCCTCTCTGACTGGTTTATCTCCGAAGGGTCTTTTCCGCCTTGTACATAATATTCTCTGCTTCGAAGTGGTTATGCTTAGGCATTCTTTGGAAGTGGTTATGCTTAGGCATTCTTTGGAAGTGGTTATGCGTAGGCCCTCGTTCGACGTGGTTATGCTTAGAGTTGCCTTATAAAACAATTAAAGTAAACAATGATTTGAATCTATATTTGCGGTAGACAAACTGTGTCCGCTCCCCAGTCTCCCAACCAGGTATTTACTTTTCATTTCAGGCTTTTCCCCCAGACGAAAGCAGTCCCCCTAATTTCCCCAATCTACGTCAAATGTATATACTCTCTTTTCTAGACTATTTTTGTATCACAAACGGTACTGTATGTGCAAATCTGGTATGTCATAAATGTATAGATGTAGCAGTACTGTATCTGTATGTCGTGTATGTCATGTTATGATGAATTGAAAATGTAAACGAGACTAAAGTCTTTCTCTGGTCTGCATCCCCTTAACGAGCGTCTATTCTTTTACTAACCGATTTCCAGTTCCGTCGCATTCTGCGATCTGATTGGCCACTGACGTTTCTGGTGCGATCTGATTGGCCACTGACGTTTCTGGTCATGTGACATGTGCGCCCAATCGTGTGACGCGCCCATTTCCGCCTCGAACAGCAGCAAACTACCTAACGAATAGTTTATCACTGGTTAAGCTTAGGTGACTCTTTCGAAGTTGGTTAAGGTTAGAGTTTGGAATCAGGGCTGGTGTTCTATCGCCCTGCTCTAAACCAAACTCTAACCTTAACCAACTTCGAAAGAGTGCCTAAGCTTAACCGGTGGCTGAACTTGCCGTCACACGATTGGCGCGACCAGAAACGGCAGTGGCCAATCAGAGCGCAGAACGCGAATGCGGAACTGGAAATCCGTTAGTAAAATAATTCAGGCGTGGCATACGGTACTGTACCCATTCTGCGATCTGTTAATAACGTTTTCAATCAATCATTGAAGGATCCTACCTGGCTCAGTAATAGCAGAGATGACCCAAAGAGGGAGCCAGACCTAGATAAACCCTCGTCCATCATAACTCATATTTATCCATAGCATAATATTGTCTGCTTTGCATAACTTATATAAAACAATAAATTATTTCTTTCAATATTTCATACATTCAACTAATTTTCCTCCATAGATATAACCATCAACCATAACATAAATCATAATGAATAAATCCAATCAGGTATTTCGGCTCCCCAACAGTTAGTAAGTCTGCAGACCTTAACTTAGCTGTAAGCAACGTTGCATTGAAAAGAGGTACCTTTGTTTTGAAGTGGTGTTCTTTTTTATTTTTATTTATTTTATTAATTAATTTATGTTGATTTAATTTAGTTGTGTTGATGTTTCCATTTTTGCTAAATGGGTATATTCTGTTTGGTCTATCGGTGTGTTGTTGTATGTGTATAGGGGCAGGTTCTTCTTCCTGTTCCTTTCGGCCATGGAATTTGGTGAATTATATTAATATACTGTTGGACTGTGGTAATTCCATGTACGAATAATAAATAAATGATGATGATCTCGTGCGTTGCTGCAGACGGACACGCCGTCAATAGAGGCTTTGCACGAAATGTTTGTGTTGTCTTTCTTCCAACATGGCTGCCTGTTACCACTCATAAGCACTTTCAAAAGGAAAGGGCTCAATTCTGCGCAGTGGTAAACGCTGAAAAGCTATTATTTTTTATTTTTAAATGTTTAAATTGAGAAGATACACATTGGTTTCTAAACTTTCATTGCAGTGAGAGGGGAAGCTGGCAAATTGCATCCCAGGTACACACGCGGCTCATGTGACCTGACCCAATCTAGGTACGTTTTAAAATAAAAACCTGCTTGCAAATCAACAACACCCCCCACTATTTAAAGATTATGCCCCTTTTCACATGCATTTGCTGAGTCTTTGTTATCTATAAACAACCATGTTGAATCGAATGACATTTCCTTGCCAGGCATAGCTCCCTAGAAGAGACGGGATCTTATTTATTTTCATACAATTTGTGTAATGAAAGGATAGCAGTGAGTGGCCTGTGTAGTTTATTACTATAGTACCAGAGTGTTGTGTAGAACATACCTGGTGTTTCAAAGTGTCAACAATAATGTTCTAAAAAGTGTATTTCCTGTTGCAATGGTTGCTGATGCAGTAACTGACGGGAGACTAGAAGAAGGAAGGGTCATCATGTCAGAATACCACCGTTTGCTCTGCTTGGTGCCAGACTTCTATTGAAGCCTGTATTAAAATTCAAAATATACAAGCTATCAGGGCGGCCGGGTAGCGCAGCGGACTAAGCGTCTGTTTACTACCGCAGAGACACTGGTATCGAATCCAGCTGTCAGCGGTGCCTCCGGCTTGGCCGGTCGTCATACTGACACAATTGGCAGTGCCACCGGCAGGAAGCCGGTGGGTGGTAATCTGGTCATTGTAAACAGCGACTCCTACAGGTCGGTCAGGGTGCCTGCACAGCGAGGAAGGGATCTGGGTGAGGTAGTGTGCCCTCCCACGCGTTACACTCACCCAATGAGAGTCCTCGCTGCCAGGTGAAAAGAGGCTGCTGGCTGTCTCCTATGTATCAGAGGAAGCATGTGAGAGACTTCAGGGCTCCCTAGACCGGCAAGTAGGGGGCAAATGCGCGCAACGACCAGGAAGGGGAGGGGGGAATTGGCATAACGACTAAATTGGGATGGGAGGAAAATATAAAAAAAAATAGGAGAAAAAGTGGATTAAAAAAAATATATATATACAAGCTATCTGAGGAAATATGCATCAACCAATAATATATCAAATGTTAGCTCATTAACAATGCAACACATTGCAGATGATTCTGACATCTGTGGTAACGACCTGTTTAAGTGAACGTCATGTCATAAATGAGGAGACTGCTGATGCCATTCAACTCGATGTCGGATGATGACCCTTCCTCTTTTGTTTTACGCCGTTTTTTAGTAAACTTCATTGTATCCTGGATTTCCCTATTGAGTGCGATTCCATTGTTTTAAATAGTGTATCCATAACGTGTCTATTTCTCATCCTCATTGTGTCCAGACAGACGGCAACCAGCCACACGTAAACAACTATTTCACAGCAAGGAGAGAAATCTGGTTTACCGTAACCATGCCACGTCGCCCCAAACACACGGAGAAGCGAGTCGCGCGGAGGAGAAAACAGGACAGAGAAAGAAAGAGATTGAATCGCATGAAGGAAACATCGGAGGAGACGGAGCTCCGTCGGTCCCGTGAGAGAGAGTATAAACGCAGGCGGATCGCGGTAGAGTCGCCAGAGACCACAGAGTGTCGCCGAGCCACGCAGAGGGGGAACACGGCACGGTACAGAGCGCAGAAGAGACGAGCGGACGCAGCCTTCTTCGGACACGGCACGGAGCAGCACAGAGCGGGAAGAACAGCCAAGCCTCGCGCGGCCAAATCGTGGCGCTGCACAGTACGCAAACAAAACCAGTGGATGCAGAGCATCGGTGAGACACTAATAAAGACGGAATGAATCAACTGGTTAAGGCCAGGATGGTTGCAAGGTTGTTGTCAACAAGGTCAAACTCGGCAGTAGGTTCCACATACATGTAAAAAAAAAGATATTTCCAATTATCAGACATGCTGCTTTTCCCATTGGCTCCAATAAAAAAAAAATTATCTTCTTTTTCTATTTTTTCTCCCATCCCAATTTCATATTATCCAATTCTACCCTCCCCTGTCTCGAACGTTGTTAGACCATGACTCCCACTGGCCGGCTGCAATGTGGACCAAGCCTTGCATTACGTGTCCCCTCCGGTACACGAGGAGGCAGCCGTCGCATCTTTTCACCTGTACAGCGCGATCTCTCGGCGG
The DNA here is from genome assembly GCF_963971535.1 of Notolepis coatsorum. Taxonomy (NCBI): domain Eukaryota; kingdom Metazoa; phylum Chordata; class Actinopteri; order Aulopiformes; family Paralepididae; genus Notolepis; species Notolepis coatsorum. The sequence goes on from NC_140166.1 coordinate 213,332,562, forward strand.
CGAGGAGTAACGCATGGGAGGCTCACGCTGCCCCCGTTGCTTCCTGATTCTGCTGTACAGGCGCACCAACCGACCTGTAGGAGTCGCTGTCCACAACGTCCGATCCCCACCCACCGGCTTTCCCACCCCCTAATAGTGCCAATTGTATTAGTATGAACGACCAGCCAAGCCGGAAGCAACGCCGAGAGCTGGGCTCGAACCCAGCATCTCCTGCGTTAGTGGCGAGCGCCTTGCCTGTATGAGGGGTGTGACAATCACCAGCTATAGCTTGTAGAATGGCCAGTCCTCTCTCACACATTCATTCGCCCACTCTCTCCTTCTCTCCCCAGACGGAGACAGTCCCTTCCCTGTGGTGTGGGAGGTGCTGAATGGAGAGGAGGCGGACACACTCCTCTGGAGGCGGCCCATCAGTCCTTCATCATCCTCAGCAGATGAGGAAGAGGAGGAGGACAGTCTTCCAGCACCGTCAACCCCCGCCATGGACCAGGTATGTTCTGTCAGAGGTTACTTAGAATAGAGAAATGAACTAGCTGGTGATTGTCACACCACTCATACAGGCACGCACGGCAGACAATTACTATCAAATTGGAAAGGTTTGGTGGCATTCTCCAATTTACAAAACATCTCTGATTTGACAGTCCAAGGCTGCCGTGTGTGCCTGTATGTGGGGTGTGACATCACTTGGATGTCGTTATGAATGAGGGATGACATGAGTGAGAAGTGAGCACAACTCTTTGGAGCTGTAGATTTTGAATCTAGATTCCTGCTTCCGAATTCTCCATGCTACATTTTATATTGTATATATATTGTATGCAATGTTCAGTATGTGGTCTCTTAATATATACATATATTGTATGTGAAAGAGATTGTATTCATGTGTTTTTCTTGTTGTTTATGCAAAGCACCTCTATGCCTGGCAATCCATTAACTCATGCAATCATTCATTGATTCAGTCATTCACTCACACTTAGCTGTGCTGCCCCCTGGTGGCTTCCCACAAGCATTAGTTTGACGTCATCATCAATCGCACTTCCACACACAACATCCACACAGGCCAGGCAACCCCGGTGTGAGTGCTCCAACACCAGTCCATCTCATTCTGACATTCTGTGTTTATATTATAAGGTGGCACGTTTGTGCATTTGTCCAAAACCGGGGTTGATGCACTTATTTAAGTAATTTATTTAAAACATCCTGAGTCATGTTTATACTGTAGCTACGTTAGCTAAGTATTTAAGTTAAGTTACTGACATCCTGAGTTGTGTTTACACTGTAGATACGTTAGCTAAGTATTTAAGTTAAGTTATAGTAGAGGGAGAGAGCATGTTCTGCCAGTGACATCACTTCCTGGCGACGCACACATTTGCAAGTTCAACAACAATCACAAAGCCCTCCGTTGCAGTCCAGTTTTATACAGTTCAGGCACAATTATGTTAGGTTCTAATTCTTATATCTTCCATCAAATCTGTTGAGTGACTGATCAATGTAGCTGCAGCCTAACCACATCTTCATGCATTTCTCTATGACCGTATTACATGATATTACATTTGGACGGTAAATTAGAAGTCGGTCACATTGACAAAAGAAATGCTAGCGGAAACACTGCTGGTTAGTCCGATATGTCTCTGCTTCTACATGCTGTGAACCGTCTTCTTCTGTTTTAACATCTCTGGTTGTGTCTTAAAGGGCCAGCAGACATTCTTGGCAGAGACAGTTTACATCAAGGAGGAGCCGGAGGACTTTGAGTTTGAAGGTGAGTTGGAGTTGCTGGACTTTATCAAAACAGTTAACACATTCTGTGCCAAAAACAACTTAAGTCGTTTCTGGGCCCCGACGTAGAGTGCCAAAAGCGACTTTTTATGTTTCTGGGTCGTTTTTCCTTTTTTTTCTCGATATTTTTATTCATTATCCATCCAGGGAGCCTGTTGTTACCATAGGGCAGGGGTCGGCAATTAAGTTTGGCCTCGGGCCACATTTTTTCCATGCCATCATATGGCGGGCCAGAACCAAAAACAATGGCTAATTTAATAAATTGATAGTGAATTTTCTTTAACTCTGTGACGGACCACCTTATAACTAAGACATACATTTGTGGCAGAGGCAGAAAATGGATCAAACTAAACAAGCTGAATAGGTGGCATAATAAACTTTGATTTTGAGATGACAATCTCCCAATTCCGATACAATAAAGCAAGTCTTTATCACAAATGGATCCAAAGATATTTAATGTTTTGCAAAACATGTCTAGTGTTGCGCCCGGCTTTAGAGGGTTAACCGGCAAATAGTAATTTTAATTTAGTTAATGAATGTCTTCTTAATTCTTATATACCTAATGTAGCGTGTCTTCTTGAAGCGGATTCAGCTTTTTTTGCTCCGATTTGACGGCAGTTTAATTGCATTGTTACTGTTCACATGTGTGGTGCCGTCACAGTCATATATTTCTTATATATAAGTAAAAATTCATTTTGAATTACTTACTGAACTGGTGTTTTAATTTCATACCACACTGCTTGTTTGCTATTTCAGCACCAGGCGCTGTCCACCGACTTTATTCATGTTAGCGCTACATTGCACCTCGCTGCCTATAGCCTGTTATTCACTCTCAAGCATTCTTTAGGTGGTGGTAATTTCTCTGTTTGGACATTATAGCTTAAATATATAGCCTAGCCTATAGTCGGTCTGATATATATATATATAAAAATATATATATATTTTTTCAAAATATTCTGACGGGCCAGATATTATTGCTGGCGGGCCAATTTCGGCCCATGGGCCGCCTATTGCCAACCACTGCCATAGGGAATGAGTCTGAGGTCGCCAAAGTGCAATACCGGCTGCATCCAGCTAGACGGCGGTATCAAGCTATCTTGGCCTGTGCGTAGATCTAATGTTTCCGGGTCATTTTCTTTTTTTTGCTCAAGCTGAGCGGTTATAACGGTCGGATTGAGAAGAATCAAATGCTCCCGATGCATGATGTGTAGTGGATTATGTTGGCGACACGATGGACATCAATACTTGGAATCGTGATCAGATAATTGGAACATTCTTTTTGGGGTACATCCTAGACAAGGTAAGGGCTATATGATATCAATCTTGCGTTGATCCAAGCATGTCTTCACCTCGATCCGAACATGTTTGTGTAACGTTAGTCCACAACGTATGCCGTTGGTGGCGATCAAAAAACTCCCCCCCCCCCCCCCCCCTTTTTCATGCATTCATGATGAAACATTATAGTATAATACACTTATAAGGCTATTCCTCAGCATTTCAGGAATTACCCCAGACCGATCTAAAAACATACTTATATTCACCACGGTATAACGCGCAAGTGTATGCATGGAAAAATTATCTCTTTTTTGCATCTTGACCGGAAGAAAGTCACTGTCAAATGACCATAGTATTGTATCCATAGCTAAAATATAGTTATAGCTCTACAAACAAGGTGACGGACTCCTATCTTTTAACACATTAATTGCCAGTTGGCCGCCATGCGTTGAGTGCCAACAACGAGTAAACTTGTTGTTATGATCGTTATTTCTTTTATTCGTTATTGGCATTCATCCAGGAAGCCTCCGGGAGCCAGCTGGACCCTGTCTGATATTGCAACGCCTCAATACCGCCACCTGGTGGATTTCGGGCGAGTTACACTCCACTCTAAACCGGAAGTGGCGCTCGGTGCATCAGGGAAAAAGCTCAGCCAGAGATATCTTGTAACGTGGATCAATATACACACCTCGAGTGCATTGGATCGCTTTCGACACGCAAGAATCAATATGCTTTAGGCGTTTATTGCATCATACAAACGGAAAATGGATCTAGCAGATCGATGTCAAATAATTGGAATTTTCTTTCTCCAGACGCATCGGCCAGAGGTAAGAGGAATCTGACGTTATTTCCAGCTCGATTGTCCATTTATTTCATTGCAATCTGTCCGATCAACTTATGGTATCTTACTAAAGAAAGCCATTAGTGACAATCAAGGAATCCTAAACGACGCTCCCCCCCCCCTTTCCTTCACGCATGATGGAGCATAATGTATAGCGATCATATGCATTTGAAATGTTTTATATAGCGTGTATAGGGACGAAACGGCAATCGATAATGTATAATACGTGTCGGGGCCTATAGCGCGCGTTCTAGGAATTACTGCTATACAGTCTAAAAACATACTTATATTCTCGACGGTACTAACACGACAATGTATGAATGGAAAAATATAACGTTCCCACATCCGGAACGATAGATACCCAATGTTGAATGGGCCATAGTAATGTCGATATAGCTATAATATTTAAAAAGTTATAGCCCTGCAAAGAAGGTGAGCCACTCCATAGGCTTACAGCACTGGCAGAGAGTGGTAAAGATGGGCATACTGCATGGCACCCAATGTGTTAAAGCGTGGCAGTGAATAGATAGGGCCCGAAAACAGCGCAGCACTCAAAGTGTTAAGCCTGATGGGCCCGATACCGGGCCAAGATTTATTTCACGTCATAAATAGATCAATACAGTCCATATTAATTAATGTTGCGTTTCTTTTTTAAATGTAGCCAAGAGTAAAGACCCTAACCCTGTCAAAACAGCAGTCAAAGTGTATATTTTCAGCATGTTTGTTTACCAATGATTTTAAGCGTTATTATCTAAATATGAGTTTATAAAAATCTCAGCGCTCTGTAGATGCAAGGCAATGAAATTGTTGTAGTCCTAAGAAAGAGGAGACCCAGGGCTTTCGATGGACGTAGACATTTCATAAAACTACACTACCCAGCTCACACCAGCGCTGTCAAACACAGCCGGCTGGCATGAAAATAATTATTGATGTTGTTTTTCGTGTTGAACAAACCTGAACGTTATTGCCATAAAATACAACAAATATTGTTTCTTTACCTTTCTGTGAACATCTACCAAAAAAACGCGTTGCAATCTGGTGAAAAATGGCGGAGCTATGGACATTATACAAAAGTAACTGTACTTACAATTGATTTCATTTACGGTCTTTGCTGCCCTGTAACAGGCGTCTGGTGGTACTAAATCCAGATTTAACTCTGTTATTGGAAAGAGGAGATTTGGCCCGATCCATAGATGTATGACTTGGCCATAATAAGGTAATTTAAAGTCCTTATATTCTATATTCATATTATTCATATTTCAAATTGCATGTGTCCGGATGGCAAAATTCTGTACTGTATCTACAAAACCCCTGTAAATCATCTGCCCTTTATTCATTTGCTTAGATATTTAGTACACTTGATCTCAAGAAGGTGCTGAATGAGGTCAATGTTATCATGGTGTTATTCATCGTCAAAGATGAACAAATTAAATTATATTTTATATTCTCCTTTGGTTCATCACAATTTACTCAAGCATAGTAACAGACACAATATTTCTGACACTGGAAATACATTCCATGAGGTCCATAGATGTCCCTAGATACCAGGAACATGCAAATGAACCAAATTAAGTGGAGCAATCTTCCTTTTTAGGGGAATTTTCAAAAAATATGGCTAGGGCTTAAGAGGTTAAAAGACTCAACTGGTCTGTGTGAAGAAGGGAGGGTTTTTCCGTCCTGTCAGTTTGTCTCTCTCTGTCATGATGATGGTGTGTGTGGTAGTGATGGTTATTAATTGTGGCACAATATATTGAGTTCTATATCTGTCTTCCAGGTTGTGGTGAGATTCCCCTTCCCAGTCAACCAGGTCAGAACCACACCAAGACCAACACCAGCGCTTCCCAACCAGGTCAGAACCACACCAAGACCAAGATCAATGCTTCTCGACCACAAAAACACTACCCAACACAGACGAGAACCTATAAACCTGCAAGGATTCCCGAGTTCATCTGCAACTTCTGTGAGAAGTCCTTCCTGAAGTCTTACAAATTGCTGGAACACCAGAAGAAGTGCAAGCCCCGGCACGTCCCGCCAAAGGAATTCACCTGTAACAGCTGTGGCCGGCGGTTTGAGAGGGCCTCTTCCCTCCGCAATCACCTGAAGCATCACAGCGGCGAGAAGCCCTACAGCTGCTCATTCTGTGGGAAACAGTTTGTCTTCGACAAGAGTTGCCGCACCCATGAACGCAGAGATCATGTCGCCATGGGCTACCGGTGTTCTGACTGCGGAGAGACCTTCCGTGAGCAAGAGCAGAAGGACCGACACAAGTGCCTGGTGTTTAAAGGAGAGACTGTCTTCCCCTGCACTGAATGCACAGAGGTCTTCAGCAGGCGGTACCTCCTTAAGAAACACCAGCTAGAGTTTCATCCAGAGATCTTTGTAGAAACAAGTCCTCGCACAGAGATGGACAGAACAGACCCTGCAGACACTGTTGACCAGGCCATGGATGATATGAAGGAGAGGAAGGAGGAGGAGGAAGAGGAGCTGTTTGATCCAGGAGAGTTGGTCCCGTCGTCCCTGGACCTTCTTGAGATGGATGAAATGGTCCAGCCTGTAGACATCTTTGGTTTGCCTGAAAACAATGACAAGCATGTAGAAAACACAAACCATGATTCCGCTCTTAACGGTGACAATATGGACAATTTAAAGCATGGTTCGCCTGCTAAAGCGGGTGTTTGCGAATACACAAGCAGCGGTTTGACTATGGGTGACGACAGGAGTCGGGACAGTAGCAGCAGTGAGCCGACTCCAAAGGACAACTAGTGAAACAGCAGCAGTGACAGACGGGAAAGAAAGGCACTAGACGGGTAAACGGTACACAGTGGACCTGGATCTGATGTCCATGCAGAAGGCTTTCAGTCCAGTGACCGGCTGGATGACCAGCGGAATAGATCCGTTTTGAGCATTGGATGGAATTCCCACTGCTCCTGAGCCTGTCCACAGCAGTATGTCATGTATTGTAATTGATGTCTGTTATGTATTGCAATTTTGCAGGGTGTTGGGTTGGAATAGAGTTGAGTCATGATTTGTGGTTGTGGTGTGTGCTGTTGAAATGTAATCAAATGGGAGCTCCGCCCACAATGATATTCAGAACACAGTTTAATGTAATCAAATGGGAGCTCCGCCCACAATGATATTCAGAACACAGTTTAACACAATCCCCACCATGCAATATGAGCATCTTATAGCTCTGTAAGCCTATGCAACCGCCTATGTAACCGCTGTAAGCCTATGGAGTCGCTCACCTTCTTTGCAGGGCTATAACTATTTAAATAGTATAGCTATATCTGCATTACTATGGCCCATTCGACATCAAATATCTATCGTTCAGGATGTGGGAACGTTATATTTTTCCATTCATACATTGTCGTTTAATACCGTCGTGAATATAAGTATGTTTTTAGAGTGGTCTGCGGTAATTCCTAGAACACGAGTTATAGGCCCTGATGCATATTATACTTAATCGATTGGCATTTCGTCCCTATACACGCTACAATAAAAATTTCAAATGCATATGATCGGTATATATTATGCTCCATCATGCATGAAGGAAATGGGGGGGGGGTCGTTTATGATTAATTGATTGTCAATAACTGCTTTCTTTAGTACAACATACGTTGATCAGATGGATTGCAATGAAAGAAATGGACAATCGAGCTGAAATTAACGTTAGATTCCTTTTTTTTTTTTTTTTTTACTTTATTTTTTAGCGTTTATCGCTTTTCTGGTCAAGCATGACCGACAGTTGTAGGGTGAAACGGGAGAGAGAGCAGGGGGAGACATTCGGCAAATGACGGCGAGTCCGGGAATCGAACTCGGAGTCAACCAGATCCGTGACGCAGCACGGAGTCCCGCGACGCAGCGCGGTAACATGGTGTGCTACTGGAGCACCCTGTTAGATTCCTTTTACCTCTGGCCGATGATACTGGAGGAAAAATATTCCAATTATTTGATTGCCATCTGCTAGATCGTATGTCCATTTGGGCGACACCATAAACTCCAAAAGCATAATGATTCTTGTGGTTCAAAGGCGATTCAATGCACTCGACTGTTCATCTGGATTCACGTTACAAGAAAACTGCGCCTGGACGACATTCACCGATGCACAGACACAGAGTCATACTTCCTGTAGAAAAGTAAGTGCAACATCGGCCGAAATCCACCAGGCGGCGGTATCGGGCCGTTGCAATCGCAGACAGAGTGTCAGAGTTTCCCAGAGCCTTGGTGGATGAATCATCATCATCATCATCATCATCATCATCATTTATTTATTCGTACATGGAATTACCACAGTCCAACAGTACATATTAATATAATTCACCAGAATTATGAATGGCAATAGCGAATAAAATAAATAACGTTCACAATAATGAGTTTACTCGTTGTTGGTGATATTCGATTGGCGGGCAATAACGAGTTAACTCGTTCTTGGCGCAGAATGTGTTAATGTAATCAATTCAAGCGCTGCTATTTGCAATCCTTGGAGGGCTCAAAAGGCAATTTCCTTGGTTGATTATAATGGATTACAGCAGGTCAAGTGATTACAGGAAGTTGCAGTAACAAAAATGTAATAAATAACACTAAATACACGTTTAGTTTTTTTTAATGCTGTAGACGGCTCACAGAGGTGGAATATACTATTTAAATAAATATTGGCTCTACCACAGATTTAAACAACTATTTTCAGTGACAAAGCCATAGCCACGCCTCATCTCTACTCTCTAGCGCCGGCTTTCATTGCCTATTTTCACGACATTTCACGATCTTTGCGGAGCTATTGTATATTCTATATTATAGCTATGGAGAAAATAGTCCGGTTCATTTGACAGACACTATTTGTAGTCTAATATGTAAAAAAAATTGTAAATTTTTTCATGTATACGTTCGCATTGCTGAGTTATGGAGCGCTATGTGCATTTTGCGAAACTCGTTTGCGTTGCTCGCCTGGACACGATATTATTTCCAAATCAAAGGTATATAATAGGTACTATTATGTTTCATCATGAAGGCATCAAAGGGGGGGGGGTCGTTTTGTGATGCTCTGATCGTCAGCAACGGCATACGTTTTGAATACTACATACGTTGATCGTTGCGATCGATGTGAAATCATTGTAGGATCAAAGTAGGATTGATGTCATATAGTCCTTACCTTTGCTAGGAGTTATTCCAAAATGAATATTCCAATTGTCTGATCGTGATTTCCAGTATTGATATCCATCGGGTCCCTGACATGAAATGGCACAAAATATGCATCAAGTGTGCTGGGCGCGTTCCAAGGTGCTTGAATGAAGCGTTTCACTTGCCTGAATCCAAATTCTCCGCCCGGACCATATAAAATGTAACACACAGTGTGAAATAAGGTTTCAAAGGGTAGGCGATACTGCCACCTAGCAGGATTCGGCCGGCATTGCACTCTCGGGGGCTCAGAATGAGTTCCAATGATAACACTGAGGTCCGTGAGAGTGTATAGAATATTAAAATCGAAAAAAGAAAAACTGACCAAATAACGAGTATACTCGTTGGTTAACCGCTGGCGGCCAATAACGAGTATACTTGGAGCTTGCATTGGCAAACTAAAACTACTCTAAATGTAGTTAAACTACATGTATTTAAAGGTTCTATAAATGACAATCAGCCACTAGATGTTGCACTATGGCACCAGCACGTCATTTATCCAATCCGGTGCATTCCACGTGGGGAAATGGGAAGTAGGGAGGGGATGCATGTTAACACTTTGATCGCCATGGTTAAATTCATAATTTACCACCCCTAGCCAGCTCTATTTGTCTATGGAGAAGTTCCCCTTCTTTGCAGGGCTATAACTTTTTAAATTGTATTGCTCAATTGACATTATTATGGCCCATTCAATGTCCTATATCTATTGTTCAGGGTGTAGCAACGTTATACTTTTTCATTCACATATTCATACTAAAATATGGTATAAAGTATAAGTATGTTTTTATTGTTTTCTGCAGCTTTCTTCAGAACTTGATTTATAGCCCCAAATGCATTATATTGATGATCAAATACAGTTTGGTAGCGATCGGTGCCAGATAAAAAATTTCAACTGGAGGTACTTCTAGAAGTTACTACGTATCATCTGATGTTGACCGGATGGGCGGGGGGTCGTTTATAATTCCGTGGGCAACGTTATATCATTCACCTAGTGTGGGTCATATGATCATCAGAGCAGTTTATATGGAACACGTTAGAAAATAACGCTGAAATTCACTGTGGCTTCCTCGCGCCGTTGGGGGATGAGCGTGGAACAGAATTTTTTCTATTATGGGATGGAGAAATACCGGATCCATTTCCAGGTTATATAATAGTATATACGTCCAAATCATGTTGTTTATTGAGTTAGGGTGAGCGATCGATTATCCAGTGTGTCAAGATGGAGTCCCGGGAGCTATAGCGAGTGGTCGGACCGAGCACCAGTTTCCTGTTTCCGGTTTGCTGTTTGGGAGATCTGCCGATCGGCCACCAGATGGCGCTCTTGAACCGTTAGAGAGTTGAGAGGAGATCAGCAGTATATCTCAGGTCCCCGGAGGAGAAATATGATTTCGATCACAGATTTTTGAAATATTGATATCAAAGACGAGTTACGGTGTCTTCGGCAGAATGAGCATGGCGGGGAAAGACGAGTTCCAGCGTTTTCGGCGATTAAAGTGTTAATTATTTTCTTTTAAACATTCATTTTGGACCCGCCAACATTTTAAATCAATATTTTCTTTTGGGGGGGGGGGGGGGGCAATACTTTTATTCTGCACCTTTATAAAAACGATGTAATATTTATTATAATAATAAATAAATAAACATTACATAAAAATGCTATCTATAGCATGTTTTGTGTAATGCTACTGAGATTTGAATGTAGTTAAACTACCACCTAACTACTGCAAAGTGTATTTGGACTAGTAATTGAACTACATGTAGTCAACTAGTCCCCAACGCTGTTGGCTACAATGGGGGAAATCAGTGTGGAACCTCACTCCCCAGGTCTAGACTGCAGAGGTGATATTCCACTTGGTTCAAAATATCTTCAGTTTTACATTGTGCAAATGTGCCCCAGGCAACACTTTTCTACAGTAACTCTTTTTAATAATAACTAATACAGGGCGGCTACGTGGTGCAGTGGGCAAGGCGCTCACCTCGAATGCTGGAGACGCTGGGTTCGATCCCAGCGCTCCACATTGCTTTCAGTTTAGCTGGTCGTCCGTACTAATACACATTGGCCGTATTAGGGGGTGGGAAACTGATGGGTGGGGATTGGGCGTTGTGGACAGCGACTCCTACAGGTCGGTTGGTGCGCCTGCGCAGTAGAATCAGGAAGTGTCGGGGGCAGCGTGAGCCTCCCACGCGTTACTCCTCGCCACTGAGAGATCGAGCTGCGCAGGTGAAAAGATGCGACTGCTGTTACCTCAAGTACCGGAGGGGACTTGTGCTATGTATGACTTAGTCCACATTGCAGCCGGCTTGTGGGAGGCAAGAAACAGCGTTCGTGACAGGGGAGGGTCGAATTGGACGATACGAAAATGTGATGGGAGAAAATATAGAAAATGGGAGAAAAAGTGGATAATAAAAAATAATAATATTAATGTGAACAGCCAAACAAAGAAATCTGATCTGAGCAATAAATCAGAATTGAGCACTACGGTTTGCAGTGTGAACGCATGTCTGGTCAGAGAGAGTAACTCCTGTAGTTCCCCGACTGTCAAGGAAGGGGTGCTGTAGTTCTACCAGTTGCTACATTCCAAGGTGAAGAGAATGACAAACCTCGCCTGGGGCCATAGAAGAGTCATTCATGACCTCCGCACTGTAGCACAAAGCATAGATGTTACTTTGAGAATGAAAATCCAGATGCCCTGATGGGTTGTCCTTCATCAGTCAGATCGTTGAATTCCTTTAATTGTAGCACAATAAATACTTGTTTGCGTGATCTGACTGGATTGTGAACATTGCCACCGCGAGAGAGACTTTGGCTGGAGGAGGTGAGAGAGACAGTGTGGTAGAGAGACAGTGTGGTAGAGAGACATCCACTGCAATTGGAGCGACCGGTGGAATGAAACTCCATGCAGTCAAAGTCCAAACCTTTCAAACCTAATCAAAATAGAACAGGTCTATATGCTTTTATGGCATTATAAATGCTCCAGTGTTTTATCTTATTGAAGATTATGAGTCAACATATTAGGTTGTTTTATGTTGAGATTGTTAAAGGAACACACCAACATTTTGGGAAATTAGCTTATCGTGTTCTCCAGAGAGAGACAAGATGATAGATACCAGTTTCCTCTCTGTGCATTCAGTAGAAAGCTATCTGGCTGCACGTTAGCCTAGTTTAGCACAATGAATGGAAGCGGACCAGTGACGGGTAGCCTAGGCATTGTCCAACTAACACCTCTCCCGAAGGCTACGCATCACTGTCTGTTCCGCAGTCGTTTGAGGTTTCATAGTCAAGCATACCACCACATACCAATTTCCTACATTTCTCATGCCAGTTTACTACATTTAATGCAGGTCGATGTCAACCAACACAGCGAGCAGTCTTTTGTGTAAAACTGGTGCACGACGCGGACGCACATTATACATTTTGCGGACCTCTGTGGAGTCTGGTCCGCTCACAGTATGCCCGACTCTGTGGCAGTCTTAAATATTCACATTCACCTTTAACATTCACTTTAGACACTTTAAACACTACACCATATTCTATCTATTTATTCCTAAAAGATTTGCACTACCTCATTTGTGCATTTTAGTTTTTTATATTGTATATTTTGTAGTGTTTTGTCTTTACTCTTTTACTTTATTTTTTTACTGTATGAAGCACAATCTCAGGAGGCTCATACAGAACCAAGCATTTCACTGTAATGTACATTATGTACTGTACCTCATATGTGACAAATAAAACAACTTGAACTTGGAACTTTTGTGAATGAAAGTGTACCAATCACTCGGTAGGTGTGGTGGTTTTCAACTGTCAACACGATCCGGGCAGTTAATAAAATACCGGTCATGGGGTAAATTAAAAATAGAGCAGTGGTACTTGAATTACATTGTTTGGTAACAGAAGATGGCTGTCGAATGTTCTAGAATGATTCCATGAACATGACTAATACAAGTGCTGCAATGAGGCTGGACAAGGGGAAGGGAGCTTTTGGCTCAGGCGTCAGGCGTGTGTATCCTGTTAACATTTACATTTTGTCATTTAGCTGACACTTTTATCCAAAGCGACTTAGAAGTTTTGTACAACAAGACAGTAGGAAGGGTACAACTCTATCAGCTGAGTAACAATGTTCATCAAAGTGTTGAGTGCTACAGTGTAGGTTAGTATATTAGGACAAGTGCATGACAGTAAGGTTAGTTAGTGTTAGATTATTATTATTATTATTATTATTATTATTATTATTATATATTTTTTTTCCATTTCAGATAATGATTAACATCTGAGCGCCTGGGGTGGCTGATTTTCCAACGGTAGACTCGGTTGATGAAATATAAAAAAAACGAATATTCTCGTGATGGGCATTAAACCCGCGGGGGGTAAACCCGAGAAAACTCGGGTTGGGCAATCAAAGTGTTAAGCACGTGAACAACAAGTGTCACACCTTTCACCCTAGTCGCAGAACTGGACAGGTTAGGGTTAGAGTTACGGTTAGGGTAAGCCTAGGGTAACCCTAACCCCCCAACCCTAACCCCAACCCTAACCCTAACTGTTGTTGTGTAATGCCTGTGGTTTATGTTAGATAAATGTCATATGTAGCCTGCATTGTGTGTTGTTGGGATGCTGTGACTTATGTGTATGATTATGACTTGGGGTTTGCTGCTTTGTGTTGTGTTTGGTCCATGCCGCTAATTGAGCTAATGCTAGCCAGCTAGTTATGCTACATGGCATATTTCCATTGGCATGTCAGCACTAGCGCTGGCTCGGTTGGCCGCATGGGCCGGGCATGGCACGGGGTAGCGACTAGTCGTGCATATGGGTCACCTAGCGGCCTAATGCACGCAGTGTATAGTGCATGATGCATATGACCTTTACCTCTGCTAATTATGTATTCTGCTAATTCCTTGTTTTCTGCTTATGTGTTGCAGAAACCACTCTGAAACACTCAATCATTTTGAGAGAACTCTCATTCAACAACAAATCCTAATTAAAATACAAAAGGACTGTTCTCTGTCTCTTGTGTCCACTCTCTGACCGGGGTGCGCTGTTGTGGATGAAGTGGCTCCAGCAAACAACATTACAAAACGTTATATCTTCAATACTAACCCTAATTTAAGAAATGGTTAAAATCCTGAAAATGAATAAATATTCGTTGTATGTATGGTGAGGAGTCAGGACTGAAGTTAATAGTGATATTCATGAAAGAAAATTGGAACAATACACGAAAAAGATGTGTTTTACTGAGATCGCAGTTTCGGTCACTAGGGATACAGGTAGTGGGTTTTTTTAAAGGTTGACTCGAGGGTTAAAGGCAGAGATGAGTGTTCCCACAACACAGGCTAGAGACCTACTGGTACTTCTCAAGTGTGGAGAGGCACAAAAACACAGACACACACACACACAGGTCTGAAAGCTTGTTGCATTTGGTTGAATCAATAATTTAATAGTAATATTAATTACATTATATAATAAACATTTACAGACATGAAGCGCTAAAGCGATAGTTCTGATGTTTGGAACCCTAGCCCTGTGTCCTACTTACCGATGATGATGGCGATCGAGTAGAATCCTTTTCTGGGCACAATCCATGCCGTTCCTTGCGCTAGCTCCGGCGAGTGAGCCACACGCTAATGCAAAGTCAACGGGTTCAAGCTCCTATTTGGACAAGCCGACTGAAGGTCACTGAAATCTATTCCACAATGCAAAAAAAAAAGAAAGAAGGCGATTTCAATGCGCTTCGGTCAGCTTGTACAGACGGGAGCTTGACCCCGTTGAATTTGTAGTTGTTCAGTTTCTATTTTTCTCCCATCCCCCAATTTTTGTCGTTATGCCAATTATCTTCCTAGTCGCTGCACGCATTGCCCTACTGTCAGTCTGGGCAGGGTGTAGACTATCACATGCTGCCCTACTGTCAGTCTGGGCAGGGTGTAGACTATCACATGCTGCCCTACTGTCAGTCTGGGGAGGGTGTAGACTATCACATGCTGCCCTACTGTCAGTCTGGGGAGTGTGTGTAGACTATCACATGCTGCCCTACTGTCAGTCTGGGGAGTGTGTGTAGACTATCACATGCTGCCCTACTGTCAGTCTGGGGAGGGTGTAGACTACCACATGCTGCCCTACTGTCAGTCTGGGGAGGGTGTAGAGACTATCACTGTCACATGCCTCCTCCGATACATGTGGAGTCACCAGCTGCTTATTTTCACCTGACAGCGAGGAGTTTCACTGGGAGACGCATGTGGTTCATGCTATTTCCCCCAGATCCCCCCCTCCCTCTATCTATCTATCTATCTATCTATCTATCTATCTATCTATCTATCTATCTATCTATCTATCTATCTATCTATCTATCTATCTATCTATCTATCTATCTATCTATCTATCTATCTATCTATCCATCCATCTACTGTATCTAAATAGGGCTAGGGTTAAAAAATTAAAAATCAGAACTATCCCTTTTGATAAAAGAACAGTTGTGCGTATAATTATGCAAATTCCTCAGCATCTTCTCTGCTCGTGGTAGGAGTTACTAATAACATTATATTAGGTATAATATGGAGCAATCAGCAGCTTTTCTTATAAAATCACAGATATTTATAGACGATGGGAGTGGCAGGTTTGACAAGAAAATAATGGTTTCTAACATGATGTAAATTAATAGATACAGAGGGACAGGGATTTCCGACTTTTAAACCAGCTTCCCAACCTTTGTTTTGACAGGACACCCCATAGAAAATGGCCAAGTGACCAACATTTGAAATAGGCTGCATGGAAATTGTGTTCATATTGTTTTAGTGGATCAAGGAAAAACAAGTTTTATTTCACAGGACTGAAAGCTACATTTGTAATCTAGTCAATGACGATGTAGTTGCTTCTGTAAAAACCATTGGAAACCATTATTCTTTTATATACTTATTTTTTATAATATTAATTTCAAGGAACCCCGTTATTAATATTTAAGATCAGGAGATTCCACATGGGGGTTTGACGTCAAGGTTGAGAAAAGGTTTAAACTAATGTCTTGTTGAGTTCTGGGCAAGTAGTGGTTTCTGACATCGAGGACGTCCACCTCGGAAAGAGGAGCGAACGGAGTGAGAAGAATGTGCTGAGCTTTCTGGACACGGAAACAAAACGGAGAAAACCTTGGAGATCACGTGGACGAGAGAGAAAGTGTTTGAACCCAGGGTTCACTCATTGACTCGACGCGTCTGGCTCAGCGGTTGGCCTTCTTCAGACCGCGCCCCATTAGGCAGGCGAAGACCGTCAGCACCATCTTGGGTTTCAACTCCACCAGGTCGTCGGGCAGCGCGTACACGCGAGCTCCGATCTTACGGGCCACGGAGATGGCGTACCTGAAAGAAGAGACGTTTACATTTAGCTGACACGTTTATCTAAAGAGATTTACACATTGTGTGCAACAAAGCCAGCAAGGGGCACACGTCTGACATGCTGTGGAGAGAGTGGAGATATGGAGAAGTGGAGTTATGGAGAGATGGAGAAGTGGAGAGATGGAGAAGTGAAGAGATGGAGGAGTGGAGAAGTGGAGAGATGGAGAAGTGGAGAGATGGAGAAGTGGAGAGATTGAAAGGA
Source organism: Notolepis coatsorum (assembly GCF_963971535.1). Taxonomy (NCBI): domain Eukaryota; kingdom Metazoa; phylum Chordata; class Actinopteri; order Aulopiformes; family Paralepididae; genus Notolepis; species Notolepis coatsorum. The sequence goes on from NC_140166.1 coordinate 213,349,199, forward strand.
TCATTGACATTGTGATGAGGCTAGTCATACCTTGTGCACTGAAACAAGGGAAGGAAACCGACTAACTAAGAGAGTGCTAAGTAGACCATTCTTGAAAATGTTCTTTCCCTCCCTCACATTGTCATTTCTCTATCTCTCTTCCTCTCCTCCTCACATGAGAAACTCACCTTTCCTCCTGCTACACACACCTATCCTACCCATCCGAACACTTTCTTCCACAAGACCAGCTTCAAGCCATCCACGGCAGTTTGGGAGCAATCCTGCTAATCTCTCCTACCCCCCCCCCCCCACAGCTACAGCAGCTGTACGTGGAGGCTTATGGAATTGTCAATCAGCTGTCAGGAAAACAGACTTCATTACTGCCTACGCCCATAGTCAAAACCTCCAGCTTCTAGCTCTCACTGAAACTAGATCCTCCTCGCATCCCTCGCAGGAATAGGAGTGGCAGGCTCTGTGCTGGCATGGCTGACATCCTACCTCAACGACCGCTCCTACTATACCAAGTATCATGGAGAGGAACCCCCTTCGGATGGGTGTCCCCCAGGGCTCGGCCCTTGGACCCCTCCTCTTCTCCCTCTACACCAAATCTCTGGGTAACATTATCACGTCTCATGCCTTCTCGTATCATTGCTATGCCGAAGATACCCAACTCTTCCTCTCCTTTCCTCCCTTAGATATTCATGTCTCTGAGCAAATCTCGGCCTGTCTGTCCGACATCTCCACGGGGATGATGATCAACCACCTCAAACTGCATTTTTTTTTTTATCTACTTTTTCTCCCGTTTTCTATTTTTCTCCCATCCCAATTTCGTATTGTCCAATTCTACCCTCCCCTGTCTCGAACGCTGTTAGACCATGCCTCCCACAGGCCGGCTGCAATGTGGACGAAGCCTTGCATCACGTGTCCCCTCCGGTACACGAGGAGGCAGCCATCGCATCTTTTCACCTGCACAGCGCAATCTCTCAGCGGTGAGGGTCTGCGTGGGAGGGACACGCCACCCCCGTTGCTTCCTGATTCTGCTGCGCAGGCGCACCAACCGACCTGTAGGAGTCGCTGTCCACAACGTCCGATCCCCACCCACCAGCTTCCCACCCCTAACACTGCCAATTGCGTTAGTATGAACGGCCAGGCAAACTGGTAGCAATGCCGAGAGCTGGGCTCGAACCCAGCATCTCCTGCATTAGTGGCGAGCGCCTTGCCCACTGCGCCACTTAGCCGTCCTCACCTCAAACTGAACTTAAGCAAAACAGAATTGCTTCACCTGCCGGCCAACTCCTCTTTTCATCGTTTTGCTGCACAAACATTGCGTGTATCTCCGGATGATTCTTCCTGAGGTGGGAGATTAAATTTGAAGTATTGAAGGAAGACGTCTTGGTTCCTCCTCGCATAACCTCCGCTTTACAGTCACTGCACCCACCTCAGGAAGAATCATCTGGAGATACACGCAACGTTTGTGCAGCAAAACTATGAAAAGAAGCAACAGGCGACACCGAAAAAACCCACCCAGTTGTCCCTTAACTTAAACGGCAAGTTTAATATCTGGAGACACGTTGAAATATTTCCAATTCAAAGACATATAGTGAGCGACTCCACTAACAGGCTTGTTGTTATGCTGCAAGTGATGATGCAGTTTGATGATGTCATCAAGCACGCGCCAATAGACGTCTGCCCAAACATCTTCACCTGACATTTGACTCCCACATTAAGCACCTGTGCAAAACCTCATTCTTCCACCTTAGAAACATAGCAAGACTCCGTCCCACACTCACCCTGCCAGATGCGGAAAAGCTCGTTCACGCCTTTGTCTCCTCAAGGCTTGACTACTGCAATGCACTGCTCATCGGGATCCCTAGCAAGAGCATCCAGAAGCTCCAACACATCCAGAACTGTGCTGCTAGGATCCTGATGAGAGTGCGGAAATATGATCACATCACACCCATACTCCACTCCCTACACTGGCTCCCTGTCTCCTCCAGGATTGAATACAAGGTCTCCCTCCTCACCCATCAGTGCATCCACAGCAACGACCCCTCCTATCTAAAAGAGCTTATCGCTCCCCCGACCTCCACCCGCTCTGGACACTCAAACACACTCCAACCCATACACAGGACACACCTCTGCACCATGGGTGACCGGGCCTTTTGCTCAGCTGCTCCTCGGCTGTGGAATGCCCTCCCCGACCAACTGAGAGCACCACAGTCCGTTGAGGTTTTTAAAAGGGGCCTAAAAACATTTATTTTTAACAAGGCATTTGCCTGAATTATTCTTTTACTTTTAATTTGACTTCTATTCATTTTTATTATTATTATTTGTTATTATTATGTTCTTCCATTTCATTGGTTGTTTTATTCATTTTAATAGTTTTTATTCATTTAACTTTTTATCTTTATCTCCTGTAGCACTTTGAGATTTTCACAAATATAATGTGCCGTACAAATTGAATTATTATTATTATTATTATTATTATTATTATTATTATTATTATTATTATTATTATTATTATTATTATTATTATTATTATTATTATTATTATTATTATTATTATTATTATTATTATTATTATTATTATTATTATTATTATTATTATTATTATCTTCAGGGTCGGCTCAGAAATGTGAAAGTCACAGCATTTATTGCGAGTTGTGCCAAACAAACATATCTCAAAAACTATACATCACATCTCTCATATTGACATTTTGAGTGAGAGAAGTAGCTGAAGAGTTTGATGTATAAAATGTGCATGTTGTGTAAAAGTTACGTCATTAAAAAAGTTAAAACCGATACAGATAATTTCCGATATTACATTTTAATGCCAATATCGGTAGGCCGATAATATCGGACATGTCTACTAATATGCCTTATGTCTATGCACTCAACACTGCAGCACCCAAGTTTCAGCACTGTTGAACATTGTTACTCAGCTGAAAGAGTTGTGCCCTTCCTGCTGACTTGTCGTACAGAACTTGTAAGTTGCTTTGGATAAAAGCGTCAGCTAAATGACAAAATGTAAAATGTAAATGTAAATGAAAGGCTTTAAAACACAATGAGAAGCATTCCTACAAATAAATATAGTCTTTAATGTCCATAAAAGCAAGTTACAAACATCCCTTGGCAGGTATTATGCAAAAACAATGGGTTCAAATCAACACACCTGGTTTTAAATCAAGGCTTGGTTGATCAACTAATCAAGAGCACCTGCATCAATTAACTCCTTACAAACGAGAAAACGAGAGTGTTATTTATTTACTTGGCATTGTTGAGTTTGTCTGCGTTGCTCAAAACTCCTCCCTCTCCTCTCTTCACCATCTCCTGTTTGACAGCATTGGGTGCGATGGTGTCGATCAGATCGAGCACTGGTAGACTGGTGCTGATTAGTTTGTCCTACAGAGGAGGAGTCAAACACAAAATGTGCCCCATGCACAAACACAAACACACACACACACAAACACACATACATGCACATGTAAGAGACATACAAGTAGCCTATTGGTACTGAGATAGAGTCAGCTAGAGTCACACCGCTCATCAAAAAACCAACCCTGAACCCTGAACATAGATAACTATCGTCTCTCTTCTCTCTTTCCTCTCTAAATAACTTGAACCTGCTGTATTCAACCAACTCACTGATTATCTATTACAGAACGACCTCCTAGACCCTAGTCCTAGACCCTAAAACAGAGATGGCCCTCTACACAAACTATGTGTAACAAGGTTGAAACCTTACAATTGGTAAGCACAATGAATGGAAGCGGACAGTGCCGGTTAGCCTAGGCATTGTCCAACTAACACCTCTCCCCCGAAGGCTAACCGGCACTGTCGGCTTCCATTCATTGTGCTAAGCTAGGCTAACGTGCAGCCAGATAGCTTTCTACTGAATGCACAGAGAGGAAATTG
>NC_140166.1:213355592-213375592 GCF_963971535.1 Notolepis coatsorum
GAATATACGTTGTGTGTTATGTCTAGTCTATAGTTTAGTTTATAGTTTTAGTTCATAGTCTAGAGTTTATTTATAGCTTATTTAGTTTATAGTTATAGTTTATATTTGTAGTTATAGTTTGTATAGATAGAATATACGTTGTGTATTATGTCTAGTTTATAGTTTAGTTTATAGTTTTAGTTCATAGTCTATCATTTATTTATAGCTTATTTAGTTTAAGCTGCCGGACCCGATGGGATCCCCGGGTAGGTACTCAGTGTCTGTGCTGGGCAGCTGACGTTGGTCCTGACTGAGATTTTCAATCTGTCCCTGGCCCAGGCAAAAGTTCCCACATGCTTCAAAGTCACCTCCATCATTCCTGTCCCTAAACACGCCTCCCCATAGTCCAGTCATTATATGAAAAAACCTAGGACAAATTGCAACAGTAGCAAACTCAACTGATTTTGTATCCTCATTATGTCCTTAGTGAGGGAAAAAAAGTCCCAAGGAATCCCATCATGGGAAAGTTTTGAAAACGACCTATATATATTCATATCGAAAAATGCCTGTTACAACATAGTGGTGAAAATTTTACTTTTAGATATCACTATAGAAACTCACAAGCTGATTACACACACAAAGACAAGAAAAAAAGTCAATCACAACTTCATTGAATTATTCTGTTTACTCATGCAAATCACACATTATCTTATTTGATATGCACCAATTAGCATACACGCCAGAACTAATCAAAACATTTGATAAAGAAATCTTTTTCTTCTTGGAATATTAGTAGATAGGCTCTGTGGAGCTCAGTCCACGAGGATGGGGCTCAAGGGTTTATGTCCGTGGGGATAGGTCCATGGAGATGGGTTTTTTTATAATAGGCGGAAATTACATATTTGTACAGCATGCAAAACACTACATGATTCTTGCACAAAACTACATGGGCTTAACATAAATTTGGTATGTCTGTATAGGGGAGGCTTGTAGGTACCCATGTAACCCATTTCCATTAACATATATTGAGGTAGAAGGCCAAGGGACCATTTGAAAAATGGTGATGGCCATATTTCCCTCCCCAAAAAATCGTCTTAACTTTGAATAATTAGGTATGTAGCCCCCTTTCCAATGAGGTAACATGACATGGTTGGTCTCATTGGAAACCCGAGGTTGTCTAGAATCAAATGGTATCTTTACCTTTGAGCTACCTCAAAATTTGAACGCGTCACAATCTCTGAAAGACAGCAATCAAGTAGGTGTCATAGGGGTAACAAAACATTGAAAAAAAACACATTTCCCATGATGGGATTCCTTGGGACTTTTTTTCTCTCACTAAAGACATATTGAGGATACAAAATCAGTTGAGTTTGCTAATGTTGCAATTTGTCCTAGGTTTAGCCTAATTCTGGCCTATAATGACTGGACTACCAGAGAGCCTCAATGAATACAGACCCGTAGCACTCACCGCCACCATCATGAAGTGCTTCGAGAGGTTAGTCCTGGCCCACCTTAAATCCTGCCTACCACCCTCACTTGACCCCTACCAGTTTGCCTACCGCCAGAACAGGAGTACGGACGACGCCATCTCCGCAGCACTACACCCTGCCCTCCTCCATCTGGACCAGAAGGACACGTACGTGCGACTTTTGTTCGTTGATTTCAGCTCTCCATTTAACACCATCATCCCCTCCAAGCTGATCACCAAGCTCCACGACCTTGGCATCGACCCGTCCCTCTACAACTGGATACTGGACTTCCTGACCGACAGACCTCAGCATGTCAGACTGGACAGCCTCAAGTCCTCCACTCTCATCCTGAACACTGGTGTACCGCAGGGCTGCGTGCTGAGCCCTCTTCTCTACTCCCTCTTCACCCACGACTGCAAACCGGCGCATGGCTCAAACACCATTGTCAAGTTTGTAGACGACACCACTGTGGTGGGACTCGTCAGCAACAACGACGAGTCGGCGTACAGACAGGAGGTCCAGTACCTAGCTGAGTGGTGTGCAAATAACAACCTGGCCCTCAACACCAAAAAAACGAAGGAGATAGTGGTGGACTTCAGGAGAAATAAAACAGGCACGCACAGCCCCATCCACATCAATGGAGAGGAGGTTGAGCGGGTCAGTAGTTTCAAATTCCTGGGAGTCCACATCTCTGAGGACCTGTCCTGGACCGCCAACACCTCGACCCTGGTCAAGAAGCACATCTTTTTCCTGAGAAAGTTGGCCAAACTCCACCTACCCCCTCCCATGCTAGAAAACTTTTATCGCTGTACGATTGAGAGCATCCTCACCACCTGCATCTCAGTCTGGTACGGCAACTGCACTGTAAAGGACCGGAAATCACTGCAGAGGGTCGTGAACATAGCCCAAGGCATCACTAAGACCCCACTCCCCCCCCCATCTCATCAGTCTACGAGAAGCGGTGCTCACGGAGAGCACGGAACATCATCAGAGACGCTTCTCACCCCAACCATGGACTGTTCACCCACCTGCGGGGTACTCGCTCTGGGGAACGCTACCGCAGCCTCCCAGGCAGAACCAACAGGAGCACAAATTCTTCTTCCCCTCAGCTTTCAGACTACTGAATCAAAACACGACATAACCTGCACCTCACTGTATATCTGTGTATATAGCCCATAGCTTGTGTAGACTTTTATTTAAATTTATTAAAAAAAATAATCTTACCATTGCACTTTACTGTACAGATTTATTTCTATGTGTTTTATTGCAACTGATTGTTGATTGTCACATCCTGGTTGGACGCACACAATTTCGTTGCACTTGTCTTGTACTGTGTAATGACAATAAAGTGAACCTAATCTAATCAAAACTAGTTATAGACCTGTTCGCCGACGACGTCATGACAAATATGTGCACGCAGACCCGAGGCAGAAAGGAACGTAAATCCTGGTCAGAACAATGGGGCATGGTACAATATATTTGCATTTGTTAGCCATGTTAGCGATCTAAACAATCAAGCATGCCATGTAAAAGGTGAAAGACTCACTCACAGCCATGCTGATTTGGCAACATTACATCCAGCCGTTTTCATTTGAAACTACTTTTAGTCAGGGGGAGTGCCATGGTTTCTCCATAGAGCCCCATTGTACTTATTTTGGTGCAGCAGCTCGCGCAGGTAGGGGGCAACTCAGTCACGTGACTCAATTGGTATTGCTGATTGGCGCGAACGCGGTATGTTTGTAAACAGCGAACAGGTCTATAGTTTATATTTGTAGTTATAGTTTGTATAGATAGAATATACCGTTGTGTACTATGTTTAGTTTTATAGTTTTAGTTTATAGCTTATTTAGTTTATAGTTATAGTTTATATTTATAGCTTATAGTTATAGTTTCTATAGATAGAATATACATTGTGTACTATGTTTAGTTTCATAGTTTTAGTTTATAGTTTATTTATAGCTTATTTAGTTTATAGTTATAGTTTATAGTTATAGTTATAGCTTATAGTTATAGTTTGTATAGATACAAACGTTGTGTATTGTTGTTTACAAATCTACTATGGTTGAGGAGCTGTCGTACCTTCTCATGAGCTGCCAGACCAGGGCCAGCGTGTGCATGGGGCTGCCCTCGTTCAGGTTCTCTCCTCCGATGCCAACCAGAGAGAACCGGGCCTCGGTCCTGCCCAGCTCCACGGCGTAGTTACAGTTCTCCAGCTAATACGGGGGAGGGAGGTTGTGTTACATTTAATTTCCTATCAAAACCTCTATGGTTGGTGTTGATCTTTAAAAGGAACATGTCAACATTCTGAGAAATCGTCTTCTCCAGAGTCAGACAAGAAGATACCAGTTTCCTCTCTGTGCGTTCAGTAGAAAGCTATCCGGCTGCAAGTTAGCCTAGCTTAGCACAAATGAATGGAAGCGGATCAACTAGCCTAGCTTAAAACTCTGGGAGAGGTGTGTCGTGAGCTGATCCGTATCCACTTTCCACTGAGTGCACAGGAAGGAAATTGTTGTGTATCTTGTCTGACTTAATTGTTTTTGTTGTGTATGACTAGAGTGAGACAGAAAGAAAGAGGGGGCTGTGTGTGTGTGTGTGTGTGTGTGTGTGTGTGTGTGTGTGTGTGTGTGTGTGTGTGTGTGTGTGTGTGTGTGTGTGTGTGTGTGTGTGAGAGGACCTTCTTCATGTTAGCTCCCAGGGCAGGGTATGGGGGCCTGTTGACCTTCCTCCAGTTCACAGGCACCTTGACCTTCTCGTACAGCTGCAGGATGACCAAGGCGTCAGACAGGTCACTGGAAAAAGAAACAATCAACAGATCAATAAACCCAATCAACAGATCAATAAACCCAATCATCTGTAGATTTCTCCTACTGGAACACAGCTGTTGTTTAGTAGAGCAGTAGGGCAGCATGTGATAGTATAATCAGTCTACACCCTCCTCAGACTGACAGTAGGGCAGCATGTTGTAGTCTAGTCCACACCCTCCTCAGACCGACAGTAGGGCAGCATGTGGTAGTCTACTCTACACCCTCCCCAGACTGACAGTAGGGCAGCATGTGGTAGTCTACTCTACACCCTCCCCAGACCGACAGTAGGGAAGCATGTGGTACTGGTAGTCTACTCTACACCCTCCACAGACCGACAGTAGGGCAGCATGTGGTAGTCTACACACCCTCCTCAGACCGACAGTAGGGCAGCATGTTGTAGTCTACTCTACACCCTCCTCAGACCGACAGTAGGGCAGCATGTGGTAGTCTACTCTACACCCTCCTCAGACCGACAGTAGGGCAGCATGTGGTAGTCTACAATACACCCTCCTCAGACCGACAGTAGGGCAGCATGTGGTAGTCTACACCCTCCTCAGACCGACAGTAGGGCAGCATGTTGTAGTCTACACCCTCCTCAGACCGACAGTAGGGCAGCATATTGTAGTCTACTCTACACCCTCCTCAGACTGACAGTAGGGTAGCATGTGGTAGTCTACTCTACACCCTCCTCAGACCGACAGTAGGGCAGCATGTGGTAGTCTACACCCTCCTCAGACCGACAGTAGGGCAGCATGTGGTAGTCTACACCCTCCTCAAACCGACAGTAGGGCAGCATGTTGTAGTCTACACCCTCCTCAGACCGACAGTAGGGCAGCATATTGTAGTCTACTCTACACCCTCCTCAGACTGACAGTAGGGTAGCATGTGGTAGTCTAGTCTACACCCTCCTCAGACCGACAGTAGGGCAGCATGTGGTAGTCTAGTCTACACCCTCCTCAGACCGACAGTAGGGCAGCATGTGGTAGACTACACTACACCCTCCTCAGACCGACAGTAGGGCAGCATGTTGTAGTCTACTCTACACCCTCCACAGACCGACATTAGGGCAGCATGTGATAGTCTACAGTACACCCTCCTCAGACCGACAGTAGGGCAGCATGTGATAGTCTACACCCTCCTCCGACCGACAGTAGGGCAGCATGTGATAGTCTACACCAGGGGTCTCAAACTCACGGCCCGCGGGCCAATTGCGGCCCGCTGGATGATATTTTGCGGCCCCCTACTTGACATCAAAGTTTAGTATTAGTGCGGCCCTCGCGCAACTTTTTGCCGAGTCGTTGCGCGAGTTGGACGTTTTATTTATTTTATCACTTGTAGGCTACCATAGCGCAGGCTCATGACAGCAACGTTTACATTAGTGACTTGGTTGAAACGTGATTCCGGAGTGATACCAAATAAAGTGGAAGGCAAATGCATCCTCGCTATCTCCTCTGCAAGCAGTGCTCTGCATGTCCGGCTGCACTGCCACTGTCTGTGTCTGTGTACTCTGCTCTGATCCAATCACATTCAGCGTCCCGTCAGCGTTTTCCCCCCCACCCACAGTCTGCGAATCAGATGCAAAGTAGGGCGGGTCTTCACGGAATGCGTGTTGTCTCTTTCAGTCCGAGTCAGAGCAGAGAGTTGACAGCGCATCTACAGTAGCCTCGTTCCCAGTTTTATCTCTGTGAGATAAATGTAGCTAGTAGCCTAGTTTCGCCAGCAGGCAGCCAGCAGAAAAATATGGCATGTTCAAAGATGGCCAGTAAAAGAAAAGTTGACTGCAATTCAAAGGTGAATGGACTGAAAAATAAGTGTTCATCCTGAGTCCCACTCCCAGCACCAAACCAATGTGACTAATATGCCAAGAAACGGTAGCTCTTGTGAAGAGTGGCAATTTGAAACGCCACTACGAAACAAAACAGTTATTTTGATGCAACCTTTCCTCAAAATTCAGTGCTAAGAACCACAAAAATAAATGGAATGAAATCATCATATCTAGCTGCAAGCAGAATTATTGTTAAATCTATGTCACAACGAGAAAAAGCAACCAAGTCCTCACTCAGTGGCATGGGTGTTGGCTAAACACAAGAAGCCATTCTCTCTCTCTGATGCATACATAATAAAATAATGTATAACTGAAGTGATGGAGACAATGTTTGAAGGCAAACAAAAGCAAATCCCCCTCAGATCGCACAGCAACCAGAATAACTGAAATACTGGCTGGTGATTTGATTAAACAGCTTTGTGATAGAATAAAAAAAATGCACACTGCATTTCCATAACTGCATGTGGATGAGTCCACTGACACCACTGAGAAGCCTATGTTCTGAAGAACCGTTCATGTTCTGAAGAACTGTTCATGTTCTGAAATGTTATTGCTAAAGATTGAGAAGATTGGATCAGTTGTACTTTTTTTTTGGAATACTTGAAACCCTTTTTTTGTGGAATATTTTATGCGGCCCAGCCTCACCCAGACTCTACCTCCAGCGGCCCCCAGGTAAATTGAGTTTGAGACCCCTGGTCTACACCCTCCTCAGACCAACAGTAGGGCAACATGTGATAGTCTCTACCCTCCTCAGACCAACAGTAGGGCAACATGTGATAGTCTCTACCCTCCTCAGACCAACAGTAGGGCAACATGTGATAGTCTCTACACCCTCCTCAGACCGACAGTAGGGCAGCATGTGGTAGTCTACACCCTCCCTAAACAGACAGGGCAGCATGTGGTACTCTACACTCTCCCCCGACCAACAGTAGGGCAGTGCAATGACCAGGAAGTGAATTGGCAGAACGACAAAATTGGGGGATGGGAGGAATGATAGAAAGGCAACAAATAAATAAAAAATTACAATGTGTGATGTCATTATTGTTACAATCCACCGGAACTCTCCTCTCATCCTGCACTCATTCGTGGTCCTGTACCCCCATCTACTGGACAACTGCCTGTACTGTCCTTGCTTGCCATTCATTTGTGTCTTATTAGTCTGTCAGTAATCCTTAGTGTACTCCCCGTCATGTTGTCCATTCCTGTGTACCTGTTATCTGCTGTTCTCCCTTGTCTGGTCTAGTGTTATGTCTCCAGTGTGTGTGTGTATTTGATATCAGTCTTGTCTTGTATTTAGTGTCACTGTAGTCTGTCTGTGTTCCATCCCAGGTGTTTCTCATTCCAATCGGTCTGTGTATATATGTGTGCCTCCCCTGCCCCCCGATTGTGGATTCATTACTCTCTGTTACTCCATTACCCTGGTTCTGTATTCTGGTAGCTCGTCTAGTAAGTCTGTTTCCAGTTTATGTTTAGGTTAATTCGTGTTTTCCCCGTGTAGTTTTATGTACCTTGTTCTCTGCCAGCTTTGCTGAGGTTTTGGTTCTCGTTTTCTGAAAGTACCTTTGTTTGTTTGCATTTAGTTATGTGTAACTAAAGCCATTTGATTATCACCCCGCCGCCTCCTGCCTGCTCTCTCTCTTCACGTTCTGTCCTGCGTTTGGGGCCTACACCCCCCCCCCCACTACTCTAACAATTATGATGTATATTATTCTAGGAAGTATTACAGCTCAGTGAAATTATGAAGCTTAATAAAATATACATTGACTTTTCTAGGAACTGTTCACTCACTAAGGCCTTGATATCTTTAACTTTTCATAAATTAACAGAAATGTATTTATTACTTCCTGGAATCATATACGTATATAATGACATCACACATTTTACTCAATAACTCTCAAACCAAACACATTTGTATGAGATGGTTTATACTAGGCTTATAGTATCCTATATCTTATATGCAAGATACGTTTTTGGTGGAGTGTTCCTTTTAACCCTTTCATTAACACACTACAAAGGGTTAACACTTTCACTACCACACTACAGAAGATTAACCTTTCACTACCACACTACAGAAGGTTAACCTTTCACTACCACACTACAGAAGGTTAATCTTTCACTACCATACTACAGGTTAACCTTTCACTACCATACTACAGCAGGTTAACCTTTCACTACCACACTGCAGAAGGTTAACGTTTCACTACCACACTACAGAAGGTTTACCCTTTCACTACAGAAGGTTAACCCTTTCACTACCACACTACAGAAGGTTAACCTTTCACTACCACACTACAGACGGTTAACCCTTTCACTACCACACTACAAAAGGTTAACCCTTTCACTACCACACCACAGAAGGTTAACCCTTTCACTACCACACTACAAAGGGTTAACCATCTGTAGCGTGGTAGTGAAAGGGTTAAGGGTTATTCCTCAGACATGTGCTACCAATCCCCAAACGATGTCGGCTACAAAACACCGGCTGACGTCGTACCTGTACAGGCGGTTGACGTATGGAGCGACGCCGAGGGAATTCATCCAGTTCCGGAACGTTCTCTCTTCTCTGGACTCACCTACAGTGGGGGAAAAAATTAACTGTCATCCAAATGAGACTGAAAATCCACTCAAACCCAAAAGAAACACCACCGTAACAACACTGTAACACAAGAGCCAGCAGTATGTCCTTTTTTCTACACTGGTATCTCCTTATGGAACAGCCTGCCTATGCACATCAAGCAAAGCCAGACTGACACCCCGGGCACATACAACGCGCACGAAGTTGAAGCGGCAGTCGCCCGTTTGTCCGTCCGTGTTCATTCGCGTTGGGTGTGCCGGGGGCGTCAATATTCCAATGTACAGTTTTGTTTGTACAGTTGTACAGTGTCCCCCCCCCACCCCTCCTACCCAACCCCCCCACGCGCATTCTCACAGAAATACACTCAATATCTGCGACTTCGGGTTATTGAGAAGCGCTATATAAATTAAATGAATTATTATTATTATTATCTGCATTATTACCACACATATAGATGTTGTTCAACCAGCTAATGTGTCTGTATCTTTCCCAATACAAATAAACCATAGTACTATACTTTTTCAGGAGTACAGTCACACTGATCATCATTCTAAAATGAATTCTAACATTCTAATTAATTATATAATAACGGGTTATACATGCAAAATGGACAATAGAACACTGGAACTGGAAATCTTAAAAAAATCTTCAAACGGGGACTGACTTCGCATATAGACTAGGCATTTACAGCTGTCCCAATGTAAATGTGCCTTCCTCCGTGGCGCTTCCGCACGCTCTGTGTGTTTGGTGGTTGTTGTTGTGTAGTGTTCATTCATTGTTCGTTTAGCAGCCTGATGGCCTGGGGATAGAAGCTACTTCTGAGTCTTTCTGTGCTCGCCTTGAGACTCCTGTATCGCTTGCCTGACGGCAGCAGTTCAAAGAGGCAGTTGTTCGGGTGGCTCGAGTCCTTAATAATTCTCTTAGCCTTCCCCTTGCAACGCTTGTAGTAAATGTTACCTTACCATACCATATATCTTATCTTATCTTATCATATCTTATCATATCATATCATATCTTATCTCATCATATCTCATCTCATCATATCATATCACATCTTATCTTATCTTATCTTATCTTATCTTACCTTACCATACCATATATCTTATCTTATCTCATCATATCTTATCTTATCTTATCATATCTTATCATATCATATCATATCTTATCTCATCATATCTCATCTCATCATATCATATCACATCTTATCTTATCTTATCTTATCTTACCTCACCATACCATATATCTTATCTTATCTCATCATATCTTATCTTATCTTATCATATCTTATCATATCATATCATATCTTATCTCATCATATCTCATCTCATCATATCATATCACATCTTATCTTATCTTATCTTACCTTACCTTACCTTACCATACCATATATCTTATCTTATCTCATCATATCTTATCTTATCTTACAAAGAGTGACACGTTCAGCCGAACGCACAATTGGAGGGGGGCTCCCCACCCTCCAGAACATTTACTACAAGCGTTGCAAGGGGAAGGCTAAGAGAATTATTAAGGACTCGAGCCACCCGAACAACTGCCTCTTTGAACTGCTGCCGTCAGGCAAGCGATACAGGAGTCTCAAGGCGAGCACAGAAAGACTCAGAAGTAGCTTCTATCCCCAGGCCATCAGGCTGCTAAACGAACAATGAATGAACACTACACAACAACAACCACCAAACACACATAGCACACACATCCACACGCACACACTCACTTTAAACAAACACACTGTAGCACCCACTACACACACTTTATAGCACACACCCACTTTAAACAAACACACTGTAGCACCCACTCCCCACACTTTATATTTATGGATGAAGGATTGCACTACAACTCGTACACCTTACTGTAAATTGTACCTAAAATTGTACCTCATCCCATTTCTGCTTTGCACTAGATAGTACTGTACATTAGTACACTGCATAGTATTGTGTATTGTATATTATATGGTAACTCAGAACATTGTACATATGTCTATACCGAACACTGTGACCTCATTTTCTTCTTCTAAATTCATGCTATATTATGTTATTATGTTATTTGATACTATCTTGTCTAGCACAGTCTCTGGAGCGTAACAGTAAGAAGCATTTTGTATGAAAGTATTCTGTACTTCTGTATGACAACTATTAAAGAACTTGAACTTATCATATCTTATCATATCATATCTTATCTCATCATATCTCATCTCATCATATCATATCACATCTTATCGTATCTTACCTTACCTTACCATATATCTTATCTTATCTCATCATATCTCATCTCATCATATCATACCACATCTTATCTTATCTTACCTTATCTTAACTCATCATATCTCATCATATCTTATGTTATGTTATGGCAGTGACCCTCACTCTCTATGTGCGCCGCGTCGATGCCGTTGGTCTGCGTCTGTGTCTGCAGAGCAGGGTGCATGTTGTACAGGTTGGCCACGAAGGCCAGGTTGAGTTTGCTGTTCCCAGACGTGACGTCAGCCGGAGACACAAACTGTCTGCAGTCCAGCCTGGCCGCCTGCCGCAGCATCAGCTCCGCCCTGTGCTCCAAGTTATGCTCCTACACAAAGGCATAGAACATAATACTTATATACACACCGTACTTGTACACTTATATACTTGTACACCTGCACATAACCCTTAGTACCATATATGACAGATGATGCACTTTTTTTTTGTTGAAGATATTTTTTCTTTAATCTAAATTACATTTGTGATTGACAATCTTTGTTGTGATACTTTTATGAATATAAACATTTATGTCATCAACATTTGTTTGAAAACAAAATAGGCCACCACAAACGTGACCAACATTTTAAAAATAAAATTGATTTGCCGTGAAGGCTAAACATTGTGTATTACTTCAGTTAAACAACTTTGCCATCTTATTTATATTGAAACATATTTTAAAAGAAATTGTATAGTACATTTTGCTCTGGTAATCCACTGGAAATCCACTGGCGGGATCAAGATAATTGTTATCCTGTGTTGTCGGTTTGATCTACCCGTTTTGAAGATTTGATCCAGATTAAAGCTTGGATTTGATTTCCCGATCTGGTCGGATATCAAAGTGATCCTAATCCAGTTTTTTGGTTTTGAACTACCCAAAATCCAAATCTGATCCGATCAGATAGGGATTAAAAGTTTTGAACTACTGGGCCCTGTACATTGTATATTACTATTGCACATTACTGTTACATTTGCACTCTGGTTGGATGCTAAACTTATTTTTGTTGTACTGTACTTGTGCTGTATAGTGACAATACATTTTAATTAGGGATGTCCGATATTATCGGCCGACCGATATTATCGGCTGATATCGGCAGTAAAATGTGATATCGGAAAATATCGGTATCGGTTTAAAAAAAAAAAAAACAATAACAATATTTGTTATATATATATCCAGTGAAATTATTAGTTACCTGAAATTATTCCGTTTTTTGGGGTGGGAAACCCTGCATATATCGGTATCTGTTGATATCGGTTGATATCGGTATCGGAAATTAAGAGTTGGACAATATCGGAATATCGGTATCGGTAAAAAAGCCAATATCGAGCATCCCTAATTTTAATCAAATCTAATCTAATACAAAGAGATCTACACAGTAGATACACACATACAAATGGTAAATGGTGCATTTATATAGTGCTTTTATCCAAAGCGCTTTACAATTTTTTGTTCCTCACATTCACCCATTCACTCACACATTCACACACCGGTGGCAGAGTCAACCATGCAAGGAGCCAACCTGCTCATCTGTAGCAATTAGGGGTTAAGTGTCTTGCTCAAGGACACTTGGACACACTGTCCAGAAGGAGCGGGAATCGAAATGGGAACCTTTCGATTACCAGACGACCCCTATACCTCCTGAGCCACTGTCGTGCTTTTCCTAGAATTATGGCACAATGCCATGAACACAGCTCATTGGCTCACGGTTGCCATTTAATCAGTATCACCTGTCATTTGATTACGATCATCTGCTGATTGCCAACCGAGATGTCTGCAACGATGATGTAATGGAATACTATTGTAATGGGAGTAAACAAAGATCTGTCCTCCTCTTACCTCCTTCCTCTGTGAATATTAAAGAAACATTATGGGAAATGTGCGCACCACCTTCTCAAGAGTCAGACAAGAAGATAGATACCAGTTTCCTCTCTGTGCGTTCAGTAGAAAGCTGTCCGGCTGCAAGCTACTGTAGCCTAGCTTAGCACAAATTAATGGAAGCGGATACGGACCAGCTACCGTATCTGCTTCCATTAATTTGTGCTAAGCTAGGCTAGCTTGCAGCTGGACAGATTTGTACTGAACACACATAGAGGAAACTGGTATCTATCTTCTTGTCTGACTCTTGAGAAGACGGTAAGTGCAATTCACATAATGTTGGCGTGTTCACATACTAGTCTATGTTATTGCTGTCACAATGTAAGTTGTAGCTCATGTAAATTAAGATGTGAAAGATTTTGGGAGAAGAGCATCTTAAAGGAACCCCTCCCAATGTACAGTTTCCTCCCCCTCGTATGTATATATTTTCTGTTAGTATCCCTGTTTAACAGTAGGCCCTACTGTATATTTGCATATCTTGTATGTCACAAATGTAACAGTACTGTATAATCTGTATGTCATGTATGTCATAAATGTCATGATATATATATCTGTATATCTGTATGTTGTGTGTTGTGTGTCATAAATGTCATTTTGAATTGAAAATGGGGGACCCTGATGTAAAGGAGACGAAAGTCTTTCTCTGGTCTGCATCCCCTTAACAATTGTGTGTATTGAGCCGTACTGTATTGTACCCATTCTGCAATCTGCTAAAGGGGAACTATCTTACTGTTTCTTTCACTATTTGTGCAATTTGACACAATTCCTGTGAGTCTATGGAACACATCTGTAAGGTTTTTTTCAAAACAATTCATTGTTTTGTATTTCTAATCAAGTACTCTAAAGCAGCATTTTTCCACTTCAAGTTTTCAAGCTGTTTGTGGCTGGGCTCCGCCCATACTCGGAATGCGATTTGAGTGACAGACCCCCACCTGTAGCTCCTCCTAATACAGAAAAAAATATGCCGCACGCACACACACAAACACACACACACACACACAGAGAGCCCCCACCCGTGCTAGCTCAGTGTTCTCTCTCTGTCTCTGACGGCTCCCTCCCAGATAGCCCCCACCCGTGCTAGCTCAGTGTTCTCTCTCTGTCTCTCTCTGTCATCATCAGCGTGGCTATTTAGCTAGCTAGCCGCTAATGTTAGTTTACCATGTAAATTAATGACTAGTCTAGGATGCATAGCACTTTCACTTTTCACTGCACATAGAAACAGCGGGAGCATTTCGGGAGCAGCACACGTCCTGCGTGTTTTGCTCATACTATTTACGTTAGGCTAATGTTAGGCTAACTCACTGCACTTCCTTCCTTGCGGTCTGCATTAAATAAAGGTAGATTGTGGGCAGTGGCTCCAACCACAATGTGTGTGCCTGGTGGCAACAAACATAGAGGGGGCGGGTGTTATTATGCAGATGAAAATTGTTGGACGTCCAAGATACGCTAAGTTTCAGATTACTCAGTTCAGCGAGGGAGAATATTGTGAGATGTGAATTGGAAGAATGCGCCAAAATGAGAATTAGAGACGTAGACCCCATTAATATAAACCCACATAGCTAAACAATGCTAAACACTGGAAAAGGACATTTATAAGATAGTTCCCCTTTAATAAAGTTTTCAATCAATCAATCAATCAATCAACATGCCAACATTTTGGGAAATTAGCTTATCGTCTTCTCCAGAGAGAGACAAGAAGAATGATACCAGTTTCCTCTCTGTGCGTTCAGTAGAAAGCTATCTGGCTGCACGTTAGCCTAGCTTAGCACAATGAATAGAAGCGGACAGTTCCGGTTAGCCTACACTGATGCTATAGTCCTACTGAAAGCTATAGTCCTACGGAAAGCTATAGTCCTACTGAAAGCTATAGTCCTACTGAAAGCTATAGTCCTACTGAAAGTTATAGTCCTACTGAAAGCTATAGTCCTACTGAAAGCTATAGTCCTACTGAAAGCTATAGTCCTACTGAAAGCTATAGTCCTACTGAATGTTATAGCCCTACTGAAAGCTATAGTCCTACTGAAAGCTATAGTCCTACTAAAAGCTATAGTCCTACTGAAAGCTATAGTCCTACTCAAAGTTATAGCCCTACTGAAAGCTAAAGTCCTCTATCATGAGTGTGTGTCTGCGTGTGTTCATTTATTTTCATTAATTACATTGCTCCTCATCTATCTAGTTTCACGTTCTCATTCACAGACGCGAGACGACAGCGGACTCACGTTGAGGCCGCTCATATCGATGTCCACCATCATCTCTTCGTGGTCTTCTCCTTTGGGAGAGATCTGGTCCAACAGGTAGAAGTAGGCCCGCGAGTCCTATACCGGCAGAATCAGAATCAGAATCAAAATCAGAAAGGTCTTTATTGCCAAGTGAGTGTGCACATACAAGGAATTTGTTTTGGGTCGTTTGGTGCGACATTAACAGACAATTAAAGTAGAATAAAATAAAATGGAATATATAAAACTAAATTAGAATAAAAATACAATATATAATATAATATAGGACAGGGCTGTACAATTGTGCAGGATGTAGTAGAGTATATACACTAAATAAAAATACAGTGGAATAGAATGTAGCAGGGCTGTGCAATTGAGCGGTATTGTGCAAAGAGGTTACACTGTGTGGGCGTGTACGGTGAGTGTGTGATGATGCTTATGCAGATGTCTGTACATGTGTGTTGTGTGCGTGTGTGTGTGTGTGTGTGCGTGTGCGTGTGCGTGCGTGTGCGTGTGTGTGTGTGTGTGTGGGCGGGCACCTTGATGTCTTCACTGAAGTTGCTGATGGGCTGTGTTCCGGCCTGCTCGAGGTGCAGGTTGACCCAGCGGAGCAGCAGCTCCTCAGGAGAGATGGACACGAGATGGTCCAGCTGCTCTCCCTCTAACAGCAGACCAATCAGGGCTACAGGCACATGGGAGAGAAGATGGATTTAACCAATCAGGGCTACAGGCACACGGGAGAGAAGAGGGATTTAACCAATCAGGGCTACAGGCACACGGGAGAGAGGAGGGATTTAACCAATCAGGGCTACAGGCACACGGGAGAGAGGAGGGATTTAACCAATCAGGGCTACAGGCACACGGGAGAGAGGAGGGATTTAACCAATCAGGGCTACAGGCAAACGGGAGAGAGGAGGGATTTAACCAATCAGGGCTACAGGCACACGGGAGAGAAGAGGGATATTTAACCCTTTCACTGAAGGTTAACCCTTTACTATGTGATAGTAAAGGGTTAACCTTCTGTAGTGTGGCAGTGAAAGGGTTAACCGGCCGCCGTGTGGCAGTGAAAGGGTTAACCTTCTGTGTGTTGTCTCAGTGAAAAGGGTTAACCGTTTGGTAGTGCGGCAGTGAAAGGGTTAAAGTGATATTTCACTGTAGTAGAACTCGTCAAGTTTCTCGTTATATTCATTGCACAGTGATCCACGTGCACACACTCAATTTAAACATTCACACTTTAACATTCACTTTAGACACTTTAACATTACACCATATGTTATCTATTTATTCCTAAAGGATTCTTCTACCTCGTTTTTGCATTTTGCATTTTCTTCTTGCATTTTGTACATTTTAGTTTTGTATATTGTATATTTTGTATAGTGTTGGTCTTTACTCTTACTTACTTTTTAACTTTTCTTTTTTACTGTATGAAGCACTCAGTCTTAGGAGGCTCATACAGAACCAAGCATTTCACTATCATGCACATGTGTACCTTATGTGACAAATAAAACAAAACTTGAGACTTGAAACTTTCCTCTATGTAATAATAATAATAATAATAATAATAATAATAATAATAATAATAATAATAATAATAATAATAATAATAATAATAATAATAATGGCTTGGATTTATATAGCACCTTTCACATACTCAAGGTGCTTTACAATAAAAGGGGGAAGGGGGGAGAGGATAACGGTGGCCTAAAACTAAGAAACAAATTACAAAAACAGAACAGAGCAAACAGAACAGAACAACAACAGAACAAAACAAAATAGAACAAACATAATGAGATAGGATGCTAAGGAGCATCAGAGACCATATTATGCCTGGGTGAAGAGGTGGGTTTTCAGCAGGTTTTTAAAGTGGGCGAGTGAGTTTGCATTTCGGATGTCCATGGGGAGGGAAGGGAGTTCCAAAGGTTGGGGGCAGCGACACTAAAAGCCCTGTCCCAATGGTCCGCAACCTGGCTTGTGGTATGGTGAGTAAGCCTGTGTCAGAGGAGCGAAGATTCCGGGAGGGGTGTAGGTGTGGAGAAGGTCGGATAGGTATTGAGGGGCGGTGGTGTGTAGGGGTTTACATGTGAGCAGGAGGATCTTGAAGGTGACAAGTGATTTTACGGGAAGCCAGTGAAGGTGAATGAGGGTGGGGGTGATGTGCTGCCAGGGTTTGGTGCGGGTGAGAACCCTGGCGGCAGAGTTCTGAACGTACTGGAGCCTATCCAGGGCTTTGTGGGTCACCCCGGATAGGACTCCATTACAATAGTCTAAACTGGAGGTGATGAAGGCGTGGATGAGGGTCTCAGCCACAGAGTCTGTAAGTGAGGGCCAGTCTTTTTTTTTTGCCCACTTTTTCTCCTCCTATTTTTCGGTATTTTCCTCCCATCCCAATTTAGTCGTTATGCCAATTCCCCCCTCCCCTTCCTGGTCGTTGCGCGCATGTGCCCCCCACTGGTCGGTCTAGGGAGCCTTGAAGTCTATCACATGCTTCCTCCGATACATAGGAGACAGCCAGCAGCCTCTTTTCACCTGGCAGCGAGGACTCTCATTGGTGAAGTGTAATGGGTGGGAGGTTACACTACCTTCACCATTTCCCTCCCTCGCTGTGCAGGCGCCCTGACCGACCTGTAGGAGTCGCTGTTTACAACGACCAGATTACCACCCACCGGCTTCCCTCCCGCTGACACTGCCAATTGTGCCAGTATGACGACCGGCCAAGCCGGAGGCACCGCTGACAGCCGGATTCGATACCAGTGTCTCTGCGGTGGTAGACAGACGCTTAGTCCGCTGTGCTACCCGGTTGCTAGTGAGGGCCAGAGTCTTGAAATGTTCTTGAGGTGAAAAAAGGCTGATTTAGTGACAGATTTGATATGGGGGATAAATGAGAGTGTGGAGTCCAGAATGACACCTAGGTTACGGACTTCTGAGGAGGGGAGAATGGAGCAGCCATCGATGGTGAGGACTAGATCCCCAATACTTCCTGAGCAGTGCCTTGGAAGCCACAACCATGAGCTCTGTTTTGTTACTGTTGAGTTTGAGACGGTTTGATGACATCCAGGTTTTGAGGTTGTGCAGGCAGTTCAACAGGGACTGGGGAGGGAGCTGTGTGGAGGGTTTGGTGTAGAGATAGAGCTGAGTGTCGTCAGCGTAGCAGTGGAAGTTGAGGCCATGTTGGCGGATGATCTGGCCAAGGGGAAGCATGTAAATTATGAAAAGGAAGGGGCCAAGGACAGAACCTTGAGGTACTCCTTGGTTGACTGGGGCAGGGGGGATCTGGAGTTGTTGATGGTGATAAACTGTTTCCTGTTTGAGAGATATGACTGGAGCCAGGAGAGAGCTGTGCCGGTGATGCTGAGGTAGTCAGACATGAGGTCCAGAAGGGTAGTGTGGCAGACTGTATCAAATGCAGCAGACAGGTTGAGAAAAATTTGAATGTTGATGTGTCCAGAGTCAGCTGAAATGAGGAGGTCGTTGGTGATTTTAATTAGGGCAGTCTCTGTGCTGTGATTTGATTGAAGGGGTTCATAGAGCTCATGGTTGGACATGTGTTGGTGGAGTTGGGCGGCAACTGCTCTTTCCAAGATCTTACTGAGGAAAGGAAGGTTGGAGATCGGCCGGTAGTTGTTGAGTTCATCCGGGTCCAAACCTTGTTTTTTCAGGATGGGGGTGACTGCAGCCATTTTGAGACTGGAGGGTACAGTGCCAGACGCTAAGGAGGTGTTAATAATGTTACCCATGATGGGGGACAGAACAGGGAGACATGACTTGATGAGGGTTGTGGGAAGGGGGTCAAGGGAACAGGTGGAGGCTTTGGATTTGGTGACCAACTCAGTAACATGATCAGAATCCACAGGGGAGAAGAAGGAGAGGGGGGGGCATGCTGGCTGGGTGGGTGTCTTTTTGACAACGGGTGTAGGAGGTGAGGAGGAGGAGGGGGGGGGGGGGGCTGAAGCTGACTGTAGCTGTTGTCCACTTTGGCCTGAAAAAAGTCCTGAAACTTGGAGCATAGGTCAGAGGCTTCAGTAATGGGGGGGGGGGGGGGGGGAGGGGGGCGCAAGGGGGCGGAGTAGCCGGTCAATGGTGGAGAACAGCAGTCTGGGATTGTGTTGATGGTTGGCGATGAGGTTGGCGTGGTATGATGTTTTGGTCCGGGTTAGAGCTTCTTTGTAAGACTGTATATGGTCGTTGGAGGCCTCACGGTGGGCAACGAGACCAGACTTCCTGTAGAGCCTCTCGAGTTGTCTACCGTGGGTTTTCATGTAAGTGCATCTACAAGTAAAATAGTCACCATACGGCTGTCCCTGTCGTCCTCTGTCAACACCACCATTCCTCCCAGGTGTCACTTCACTTCCATTCGTTTTGAGGAACAGACCAAAGCCTTGTTGATCCAGTTAACAAACGTAACGTGTTTATATTGTAGTGAAGTATAACATCTAGGTCCTCAAAATGAATGAAAGTGAATGAGGAGCCTGACACCTGGGAGGACTGTTGGTGTCAATATCTGCCTCAGCTTGCTTCTCTGCATTTAAATCCAAACTGTTACACAGGTTCTGACACTAAGGAGTGGTCAGCTACAAGGTGACAGTGAAAACAGAAGGAGTGGTCAGCTACAAGGTGACAGTGAAAACAGAAGGAGTGGTCAGCTACAAGGTGACAGTGAAAACAGAAGGAGTGGTCAGCTACAAGGTGACAGTGAAAACAGAAGGAGTGGTCAGCTACAAGGTGACAGTGAAAACAGAAGGAGTGGTCAGCTACAAGGTGACAGTGAAAACAGAAGGAGTGGTCAGCTACAAGGTGAGAGTGAAAACAGAAGTCACTAAGGAGTGGTCAGCTACAAGGTGACAGTGAAAACAGAAGTCACTAAGGAGTGGTCAGCTACAAGGTGACAGTGAAAACAGAAGTCACTAAGGAGTGGTCAGCTACAAGGTGACAGTGAAAACAGAAGTCACTAAGGAGTGGTCAGCTACGTGGTGACGGTGAAAACAGAAGTCACTAAGGAGTGGTCAGTGTGTG